>NC_044315.2:84519559-84659559 GCF_007474595.2 Lynx canadensis
TAAAAACATAATGTAGGAATTCAGAAATGTTCGTTGCCATTCTGGCTGAGTGCTACTCTATGTACATTGTTTTATTACCTTTCTTGCTATATTTTTCTTGTAAAAATGATTAAAATTTCAGAAACTATGCAAAGCTGAAAACAACCATGGCTGTATCCCCTTTCTTCTAGAGTGCTTTAAGACCTGCAAAAGAGTTAACTGATTGCAAGAAGAGTAATTCCCCCAAAAATACAGTCCACCCACAACGTGTATCTGTATATATTTGTAATATAGGTAATTGTGCTTTGCTTCTCGAATTCTTGACATTTGAGTTATTTTTTTCCCTTTAAGAGAATATTTACTTAGTTAGTATTCACTTAATTAGAACTGACTGTTTAATGTTTTCTGGGAGGGTATTTATGGTATTTTCTTTGCTATATTTGCATTCCAGAAATTAAGTCCCCCTGCCATTATTCGGCGAGCCTTTCATACATTAGAATGATGAATTGAAAGCAGAAATGGGAAAAAGACTGCAATGCAATGAAAATTTAATCAGCGTCTTCTGCTGCTTTAATAAGGCAAATAATTCTTATTGGCCGCTGTGTTAAGGTTTCTAATATTTAATTCATAACAAACCTTGCATTATTCTGCAGTAGCATCGACAGCTCCACTTTGCTGCCTGCCAACAGGCAACCATAAAAACTTAAAAGCAGATGTAAATGTCTAAAACAAGGAGAATGATTAGATCTAAAGCGGTCAAAAAAATCAACAATATTGTGAAAGAGTTTGATGGATCTCTATATTTAGTGATGCAAAAATGATCTTAATTAAACTCACTTGAGCAGATTTTTGTTGGAGTTGGAGGTAACCTTTTACAAAGCAGAGCCTGTAGTGCCTGACCAAAGACTCCAAAGGAAAGCAAATGTCCATACGGTGTTGGTAACAAGCCTCTTTAAACTGGACACCAACTCTGCCGTTAGCGCTGGAAGTATCTGGTTTATATTCCTGTGTATATGAATTCTTCCAGGAAATACAGTGCTAAAATTGAGCTAATGGAATTAAACATTTTGTCTTCAATCAACCAAGTTTGAGAAAAGCAGTCGCTTTTGGGGTTTCTCTAATTTGTGCCTGAAATGCCTTTAAAAATTTTTTTTATCGCAGAATTAAAGAGAATATATGTTTTCATTTCCTAACCTGAATTTAATGATTCTGTAAATAATAGCGTTCATCTTTCTAGATTACCATCTAGATTATCCTGGTCTTTTGTGTTAGGTTATGTTGGGCACTAAGTTTGAACCTGAAGAAATGAACAAAAAGATACTGTTACCGATTACATGTAAACAGCCTGAATCATTCAAAAGGATGTGGAGAAGAGTATTTCTATAGTGTGAAGCTAGAGAAAATGGCAACCTGCCAAAGCTAGGTGCAAGCTCTTGTTACATGGAAGGGTTGGGCCTGTTCTCATTTCTTCTTGAAATGGCTTAATTGGTGTCAGCACCCCAGGGATAAAGGCCTCTAACACTGAAATCCACACGATTCACCCTGTCTCTGCTCAGTGTAGGGAAACTGGTAACAACTGGTGGTGAATGAGGAGTGAACGGTGCTGTAACAATACTCGATGATGTTTGGGATGACAGAAATTAATACGCACTTGCTTGAAGAAAGCAATGATTAATGGCAGTGAGCACGGGAACGCTGTCCCTCCTTTTACTCCACTTTGATGGGGATTGAAAAGCAAAAGGCTGTTTTCATTCTCCGTAGAAAGCAGAGGTCACACAGAGTACATTATAGCAATTTTTCCTCTCTGGTTTTTTTATTTCATAAATATTATGATAAGCATAGATTAGATAGATTTTTTTTTATGAAAGC
This sequence comes from Lynx canadensis, assembly GCF_007474595.2. Taxonomy (NCBI): domain Eukaryota; kingdom Metazoa; phylum Chordata; class Mammalia; order Carnivora; family Felidae; genus Lynx; species Lynx canadensis. The sequence continues at coordinate 84,521,408 of NC_044315.2, forward strand.
TTAAAAGGATATTTTCTGTCACTTAAACATTGTTGTTTATGCATAAAGAAATCACACATTCTTCTCTTCACTTGTTAGATCATTTCCCTTCATGTCAGAATAATTAGTGTAATTAGGAATTAAAAAAGCCCACAAACATGCAGTTGTATTAATGCTGCTTACCATTTTGTAACTGGAATCAAAAGGGCTTAGTTTTCTAAAGACTGCTGGTGGAGGATGGGGATAGGACTCTTGCAGGGGCTTTCACCTTTTTTCTGCCCCTCCCCCGTTTTCTCAGTGAATGTTTGACGTAAATATATTTTGCAAGGTACTTGCACTTGTCAGCAGCTTTCTTAGCCATTTGATAAAGATTCTTTATTCTACAAGAAAGCCTGAAATAACAGAACTGTACTTTGGATAATGAATTCTTCATCTGTGGAGAACTTTAAAACAAAGTACAGTGTTGGCATTTTTTTCTTTTGAGTGAGAAGGCTGATATATCTTTTGGATCCGACAGGAAGACATAAATTAATAGAGTTCTGGAGTTCAGTTTCTCATTAATAATCCATTTTGTCATGGTTCTTGGCATTGTCAGCCTAGTAGCTGGTTCATATTTTGCTAAAGGATAAAAGCAGATTATGTCTTAAGGCACAAAGCAAGAATAAAGAGTTTATCGCCTTTTAGGGGAAACTACATGCTATAAGAAAAATATTGTTTTGCAAAAAGTTTCAATTTTTGGTTAGAAATACACTGTACATTTTTCATAGGTAAAGCTTTTGTTTTAAGATCTGAAATGGTTCTTGGAACCTTAGGATATTAGAGTGTTAGATCATTCCTTAGAGTTGCCCTTGCTGATTATTTGCAAAGGTTTGTTTTCAGGGACAGTTATGGTAGGTAGACTTAAGCCTATTTTTACATTTTGTTTTTAGAACTCATAGATTAGAATATAGGATATAAAGATATAATTATAGTTCAAAAAGAAATTCAGAGAAGTCACTATTCCTCTCTTTGTACTGGTAGTTCTAGATATTCTGTTAGCCCTGCCTGGTTTCATAGACATGGGATCCTTGACAGCTACTGTGAAGGTAGCAGTTTTTAACCATCTAAAAACATCCATTCAATAAAATAAGATAGGGGCGCCTGAGTGGCTTCGTCAGTTAAGCATCTGACTCTTGATCTCAGCTCAGGTCTTAAGGGGTGCCTGGGTGGCTCAGTCGGTTGAGCATCCGACTCCTGATTTCGACTCGGGCCCAAATCCTGGGGGTATGGGATCGATCCCTGCATCATGCTCCTTGCTGAGCCTGGAGCCTCTTGGGATTCTCTCTGTCTCTCCCTCTGCCCTTTTTCCCTGCTCACTTTCTTTCTCTCTCTCTCAAATAAAAATAAAAAATAAAACAGGCTTATTTCTAATTTGATAATCCTATTTCTAACTTGATGACCCTCTGTATGGAGGCTGTAGAAACAGATTATTTGTAGATACTAAACCTGATCACAGGTTCTCATAAGGGGCATAAAGTTGTTTGTATTTTAAAGAAATTAGTTCTTGTAAAATTGAAGTACCACACCTTCTGTAATGTTTGATAGTATGGTCACTGGTGAACCGTGATCCCACAGTATTTAAGGGCAGGAAACAAGTCGGAGGGAAATGGGTACAAATTATACCAGGATTTTTTCATGCATTTCAGTATTGTGTGTGTGCATGTGTTGTTTTTTTTTGTTTACTTTTTTTTAAGTTTATTTATTTATTTTGAGAGAGAGTGCAAGCAGGGGAGGAAGGGAGAGAGAGAGAGAGAGAGAGAGAGAGAGAGAGAGAGAGAGAATCCCAAGCAGTCTTCTCACTGTCAGTGCAGAGCTCTACGTAGGACTTGATCTCATGAACCATGAGATCATGACCTGAGCTGAAATCAAGAGTCGGTTGCTTAACCGACTGAGCCACCCAGGTGCCCCTGTGTATGTGTGTTATTTGTATTGCAGACCTTTTACAGGCATGTTCTTAGAGGTAGACAACTGAAAAATATGTTCGGTCTTTAAAACTTGGGATTTGTGTTGCCATTCCCAGTTATCCCTAATTTTGTTTGTTCTTTTTAAAACTTACAAGTAACATATGAGGGGTGTACAAAATCTCTAGCTAGCTATGTGAAAGCTATGCAAAAAAGAGAAAGGTCTGTCTGGGTTATAAGATAAAGGAAGGAGTATTAAATTATGACCTAATAGGGAAAATAATGGGAGATTTTATTTATCTCTACTTAGAAGGGCTTATTATTATAATTAAGAAATCTTGGTGCTTTCTGGGTCATTGAAGTTCATTGGATAAAAGTGAGCTAAGTTGATACGGGTAGTGGTATGCTACAAAGATTCATTTAGGAGTGGTAGGATTTTTTTTTTTTTTTTTTTAAGTTTCCATTTTCTAGGACATTGTAAGCTCCTAGAGGGCAGAAGTGGTCTATTTTTTTTTTTTTAAAGCACACACAGTGTGCTCAATAACTTTTTTTATTTTTGATTTTACTTATTTATTTCTTAAGTTTTATTGAAATCCAAGTTAGTTAACATATAGTGTAATAATGGTTACAGGAGTAGAATTTAGTGATTTATCACTTACATGTTACATTCATTGCTCCTCCCAACAAGTGTCCTCCTTAATGCCCATCACCCATTTAGCATCAATAACTTATTTTTAAATAAATAAGTAAATGCCTTCTCCATACATTATCTGATGTGTATCTGCTGAACATTTTATTGCATTTATTTATTTGTTTACTTACTTATTTTTAAATGAGCTCTGTACCCAGTGGCTTGAACTTACTTTACTACCCAGAGATCAAGAATCGCATGCTGTACTGAGCCAGCCAGGTGCCCCTCTGTTGAATATTTTAAATCTGATACTACATTCTTCTAATCCTTTATGTAGAAATTTATCTTAACTGTAATAACCATATACAATGTAAGAAAACTGCTGGAGCTACTTACCTGGATCTTAAGTAATTTATATGCAAATTACATGTAAAAGTAATTTGTATATATTATTACTTCTCCCATTACTATCATTAATGATAATATATGCGAAAAAAAGAAAAATTTATGGTGAAACTCCTGTTAACATGCTTGGAATTAAATATTCACCTTTGAAGTTTTTACTTTAAAACTAGATTTGAGGGGTGCCTGGGTGGCTCAGTCGGTTAAGGGGACGACTTCGGCTCAGGTCATGATCTCGCGGTCTGTGAGTTCTAGCCCCGCGTCGGGCTCTGTGCTGAGAGCTCAGAGCCTGGAGCCTGCTTCGGATTCTGTGTCTCCCTCTCTCTGACCCTCCCCTGTTCATGCTCTGTCTCTCCCTGTCTCAAAAATAAATAAACGTTAAAAAAAATTAAAAAAACAAACAAACAAACTAGATTTGAGAGCACCTGGGTGGCTCAGTCAGTTAAGCATCTGACTCTTGATTTTGGCTCAGGTCATGATCTCATGGTTTGCAAGATTGAGCCCCATGATGGGCTCTGTGCTGACAGCATGGAGCCTGCTTAGGATTGTCTCTCTCCCTCTCTCTCTACCCGTCCACCCCAAAATAAATAAACTAAAAAAAACCGCAAAAAACCTAGATACGATAATAAGCAACTATTTCATAACTAGGTTTATGGTTTAAGATTTGTTTCTCTATAGAGTTGGGAAGGACATTTGTTTCAGTATAATGCAGTGAAATCTTAAAGAGTAGATTTTGACAAGAGACATTTTGCTGACACAGAATATTTTGTTCATTTTGACTCTCAAATAAGTTCTTCTGTCATAATGATTGATTTATATTCATTTTAGACTGTACAGTTTCATAACTGAGTTTTCTATCTATAAGGTACAAAAATCTCTGTTTAAGTTAATGATTAAATAATTATCTTCAGAGGTGACAGATTGGTCACATGTATTTGACTAGTCCAAAGATTAACCTGAGATTAAATAAAAATGTACTATGATTATGAGTTATTAAAATGAGTTCTAGTTTTAAAATTATTATGATTGGGAGTAAAGTTTCATTTACTCAGTTGCTGTAGTTTTGTCCTTTAAACTTAATTTTAATTACATAAGTTATTGTTGAACTATTTATTTCTTGTTTTGAACCATCCAAGGATCTGTTGCTACTCATCAGGTGGAAAATCTGGGGAATTGTATTTTGTGTCCACTTTTGTTTTTAACTTAACTGTAACCTTTAGAGCAATTTGAAATAGTTAAAAAACAAGACCCTAAATATTTGTAATGAAAAGCCATTGGATGTAATTATGTCATGGATTTTCTAAATTGCAGTACCAAAAGACCATTTCAAATGACAAGTGAATTTGGTGAATTGGGGTATATGTCTAAATAAGCTCATTGCTGAATATTTTGCTTCATGAAAATCATTATGACATGGAAGGCTTACAACTATTTGATGAATATTTTACTCCTATTTGTTTTTATTCTTAAAAAGCCATATAATTTAAATATCTGTTATTTCTTCCATCTACTAGTTAATAAGTCATAACTGCCTTTCTCAAGTACCCATGTTTGTGGTACTCCAGAAAGCTGTAGAGCAGGAAGTTTTAAATCTTTTCTGGTTATAGTTTCCTTTGTGAGTCTGTGAAAGCAATGGATCCATTGCCCACTTACTAAAAAAATGCACCTGCTCATAGAAGTTTGAATACAGTTGCAGGGAGTTTATAGACACCTTGAAAATCCCAATGGCCCTCATGCAGACCATGGCCCTCAGTTTAAAAACTGCTTTTATAGAGGTTGGCTTTTTTTTTTTTAAACCATATTTTGTCCCAATTTGTAATTGCAATCCATTTTCTTCTTGGAAGCCTAATGGATTTACTTTCTGTCTTTTTTTTTTTTTAATGTTTATTTATTTTGAGAGGGAGAGAACGCACGAGTGAGGGAGGGGCAGAGAGAGGGAGAGAGAGAATCACAAGCAAGCTCTGCACAGTCAGTGCAGAGCCCGATGCGGGGCTTGAACCCACAAACCCGTGAGATCGTGACCTGAGCCGAAGTTGGATGCTTAACCAACTGGGCCACTCAGGCACCCCTGGATTTACTCTCGTCCTGGTGGTTCTACAAACACCGAGAGGGCCATTGATCTCTGAGTTTAGTGAACGCTTGGTTGTATTGAGGGGAAAGAATCAGGAATATGAAATAGAACAGTTCCATGAAAGGGAAGAGCAAGCTAGCAGTGAGCCTTGGATGCTGGTAGACCTGGAAAAAAAGGACAGGGAGTTAGGAGAGGGAAATCTGAAATTTGGGATGTGGGTTGTTGAGGGACTTATTTGGCAATTAGCATATGTTCACCTGTAATAAAAAAAAGTATTGGTTTATAATGTAGGTAGTATAAGCTCCTTGTGAGGAAGGGAATTTGTCTTATTGGCAGCTCCTTTGCTTACTGGTGCTTTATTAGGGATTCAAGTTTTGCTACATGGTAGAATTCCTTTAAAATATATGCAGTTCTTGTATATATAAATTAAGTAAATGATTTCTTGGGTAGGAAACTGCATTTAATATATTAAACTTACCTAAATGAAGACTTTTGAGAATATCTATGTCAGTGATTCTCAAGCTTTTTGATCTTGGGACCCCCTTACACTCTTAAAAGAATTTTTATTTATTTATCAGTATATATTGTGTTAGAAATTGAAACATTTAAAAACATTAAGTTACTTTACAAATTATAAACTTGTTACATTTCTTTTTTTTTTTTTTTTTATTTATTTGAGATAGAGTGCACATGTATGCATACATGCAAACGGGGGAGGGGTAGAGAGAGAGGGAGAGAGAGAATTCCAAGCAGTCTCTGTGCTGTCAGCTCAGATCCTGACCTGGGGCTCAGTCTCTCAAACCGTGAGATCATGACCTGAGCCAAGATCAGGAGTCTGATGCTTAACCAATTAAGCCACCCAGGCAGCCCTGTTATATTTCTTTTTAAAGATTTTTGTTTTTGGGGCGCCTGGGTGGCTTGGTCGGTTAAGCGTCCGACTTCGGCTCAGGTCATGATCTCACAGTCTGTGAGTTCAAGCCCCGTGTCGGGCTCTGTGCTGACAGCTCAGAGCCTGGAGCCTGTTTCAGATTCTGTGTCTCCCTCTCTCTCTGCCCCTTCCCTGTTCATGCTCTGTCTCTCTCTGTCTCAAAAATAAATAAACGTTTAAAAAAAAAAAAAAGATTTTTGTTTTTAAGTGATCTCTACACCCACTGTTGGGCTCAAACTTACCAACCCTGAGATCAAGAGTCCCATGGCCCATCCCCTGATTGAGCCAGCCAGGCACCCCATAAACTTTTACATGTTATCCTGAATAGCATTTTCCAAAACAAAACAAAATGGTAAGAAGAATTGGCATTATTTTACATTCTTGCAAATCTCTTTAATGTCCGGCTTCATAGAAGACAACTGGATTCTCATATTTGCTTCTGATTCAGTCTGTTGCCATGTGGGTGGCGTATATGAAGAGATATTTGACCTAATGTAGATATACACGTGGAAAATGGAAGAGTATTTTAACAGCCATTTCCAGTCATTATGGACGTTCTTTTTTTTTTTTTTTTTTTTTACCGTTTTTTTTTTTTTTTTTTTTTTAATTTTTTTTTTTTTTTCAATGTTTATTTATTTTTGGGACAGAGAGAGACAGAGCATGAACGGGGGAGGGGCAGAGCGAGAGGGAGACACAGAACCGGAAACAGGCTCCAGGCTCCGAGCCATCAGCCCGGAGCCTGACGCGGGGCTCGAACTCAGGGACCGCGAGATCGTGACCTGGCTGAAGTCGGCCCCTTAACCGACTGCGCCACCCAGGCGCCCCCGTTTATTTATTTTTGAGACAGAGACAGAGCATGAACGGGGGAGGGTTAGAGAGAGGGAGACACAGAATCTGAAACAGGCTCCAGGCTCTGAGCTGTCAGCACAAAGCCCGACGTGGGGCTTGAACTCACAGACCGCGAGATCATGACCTGAGCCGAAGTCGGCCCCTTAACCGACTGAGCCACCCAGGTGCCCCTGGACGTTCTTTTTTGATACTTACTGCTGCAAAACTTGACTAGTGGTAGTTTCTTAAAAGTTAGTTCGAATGTGGAATCTGAGGCCACATTTCAAAACTTTTCTGCTCTGTTTCATTAAAATTTGTTAGTCTAGTTTGCGCTTTGATGGCTCTTGTACCCATGCATGATTTTGTAACATATGTCTTGGTCATTTGGAAAATATTGATTCATTGAGTTATGTTTATCTTCCAAATGTTAACACATTTCATTATATAAGATCAAAAAAATTACATTTGTTAATATTACACCAAACTTACCAGAAAAGTTTTTAAGTACTGGGAAGCTGTAAAACTCACAGTGGTGGACATAACATAGTGTTTCAAAATTCTAATTTTTTCACTAAAAAGCTTGAATTTTATCAGTGCCAAAAACTGTAGCTGTTTTCCTTGAAGTTCATTTTCCAAAAATACGTCTGCCAAATATCTAAGTTGAGATAACCATAGTTTGTTAGTCATTTGTTTTTTAAGCAGCTAGTGCAGCTTGGAACCCAATTACACAAGTGCTTTTTCTTATACTTAGTATGCAGGGGCAGTGTTTTGTGTATAATTCCTATTTTGTCACACAGAATGTTAAAAAGACATGTACTCAAGGTATAATTAAATGAATAATTTTTATCATCTCATCAAGGACATTCTGAACTGAAATTGGCCTTTTTTTTTTTTTTAAACTTCAGTGTCCAGTGGTGAAGAATACAGTGACTGCTAGTAGAGTTTGGTGCCCCTGCCTTGCTCCGTGCTAAGGCACCAAGAGTTTCACTTACCTTTGCTTGTATACCATCAGTGCAAATGAAAACGGTGAACAAGGGCCATAACCTCTTAGTATTGTAAAAATAATTTTGACTTTGTGGTCTCCCGAAAGGGTCTCAGGAAACTCCAGGGATCCTTGCGTCACCTTTTGAGAAATAAACTACATATAAAATATAACTTGTCTTAAGATCATTAGTTTATCTTTATTTATGTACAATATCTGCATGGAAAGATGACCTGAAAAGAAATAGGTTTTTATTATGTTACCCCTGAAGGTAACAATACATCTTTAAGCCATTATTTGGCCCCCTGGGAGTATTTATTAAGTGCCTATACGAGTATGATGTTCTGCTGAATAATCTTCAAAGTTAAGGCAACTTGGCCTTTGTAAAGTGGACCCTATAATCATTCTTGACTGCACACACAATAGCAAAAAAGGACAGATCAACAGAGGCACTTGGTTGAGTCACAGTTTTCCACACAGATCTAGCATAAGCTTCCTGGGGTCTGAGCAAGTTGCGGAGTGATTATTTACAAAATAAAAGTTGGACTAGGTGATTTCTAAGGTCTCATTCAGCTTTAATACTTAATATGTAACTGTGTTTTTAAAAGCAGGATTGGCTCATTTAATCAAATTGGTATAATTTGTGTTATTGTCATCACATAGGTTACACGTTAATGTTGTTTTCACAGTACTGCAATATGGAATGTACTGTATAAAGAGGAAGTAGAGGGGGCTTGTAAATGGAGAAGGCTTCTAGAAGCAAGTGTGTTTTAAGTGGCAAGGAAGAAGGAATTGAATGGTAAGGAGATGCACATTGCAAGGTATTTAACATAGCTCTGAGGAGTCTTTGTACTCTTCGCTAGGATTACAGAGAAGGAAAATTTGAGCCTATCAGTTGGAGAATCTGATACTGCCATATGTAGTATGAACCGTTGAAAAATCTCCAAAGTAAAAAGTGGATCAGAACATAAGTAAGGTTGATTCTGATGTTCTCTTACCTCCATTCGTTACATTTTGACCAGAGAGCCGTAATTTGTTTTGAAGGGGCAAACAGTTAATTTAGGCTTTTAAAAATACTTTTTTTGCTTTCCAATTAAAAAAAAGCCATTACCTTAAGATGTTTTATGGTCTTCCTTTTTTTTTTTTTTTTTTTTTTTAAATAAATTCTGCACCCAACGTGGGGCACAAACCACGACCCAGAGGTCAAGAGTCGCATGCTGTACCTATGCACCAGCCAGGTGCCCATATGACCTTCCTTTTGACATTCTGTAAGGAAGAAATAATACTGAGTTGAGTAAAAGTGTCCCTCAATCTCAGGTTCATACTCAGTTCAGCACAGTGTCAAATTCCTTTTTGTAAAAAAGTGCTGGTTGGCGGGACTCAGTGAATCCTGGGAAGGTGCTGTTTAGATCCTTAAAAAGGAGAGAGGGCTTCTGTAAGGCAATTTTGTGTTCAGGCACATCAAAGTTGGAAGGTGGAAAAGCTGCTATTGTGGCAATATTTAAGGAGAAAAGACTCCAGAGACTATGTATTTGGGAAATATTTGACAACATTAGCAACATCAACTGCTGACAAAAAAAGAACCACCTCTTTGGCAAATCTTTCACAGTTGTGCCAAGAAAAGCAGCTTCATTGGAACATTTTCATAAACTATCATCAGTTATGCAGCGGCGGCTTCACAAATCAGAAATGATATCTTCAGGCGCTGCTGTCAAGTGTTATTCAAATAATACCAGCCTCACATTTGAATAACAGCAGACATTTTGAATTAATTAATCAGATGAGATAGTCTAGGCCTTTTCTCATTAGTCTCTGGGTCAGGCTTGGGAAGATATATGCGTTGGTGATGATATACTTGTCTTTAATCGTGATTTATGAAGATTTAGGATTGTGTGTGATTTGTCAAAGGTTCTGGGAAAAGGCTGGTGCATATTTCATTACCTAATCTGAGATTGATTTTATGATGCTAAGAGATATCACACTATTGTTCAAATGTGTGGGAAGTACAGGTAGACACAGCATCTCAGGCTTTTTACTGGCTTATCTTTGCAACTGTCAAACAATGCTGTAAACTTTAACTGCTTGTAGTTAACAATTCCTGCTTTAATTATAGGCAGATTTTTCATTCTGTCCAAAGGGAGAAGTTTCAGTGGTTATTTAGCTAAAATGCATAGCAGACATTATAACTATGACCTGGTATGAATCATGGACAAAGTTGGTAAATTTCATGGGTTGGTCATGGTGAAAATATAAAATTTCATGGCTTGTCAAAGATTAATAGAAAAATCCCATTAAAATGGTACAAACAATGGAAGGACAACAAGTAAGGTTGCTCTCCTTACATGTTACCTTTTCTCTCAGGACTAATTTTAGCAAAATTGGGGTGTAAAATCGTGTTTTTGTCAGTTATTCAAGCAACATTATCAACCTACTATTAAATGAAATAATTTATGTGCTTGGTATATATTATGGGTACTGAATATTTGATCATTTTCTCTTCTCCTTTTTACCTACTTTTCTTCCTTTCCATTTGATGTTTGAAGCTTTGTCACCATTGTTTAACCTTTACATTCGTAACAGTTTGAATTTTTCATTCTTCTGGGTCTTAAGTTTCTGGAGAATGTTTTATTTTGGGGTGAGGAGTGTAAGCATGCTAACAGACTGCATGACCAGGGGGATCTAGTATGATATAGAGCTCATGTTGCGTCTGCTTGTACAGTGTGTGTTATAGTAGGGCAGTAGGTGGTAGATACATGAGAAATCAAATATTAACTTCTAAGTACATATGAAGCATGTACTGCCTAATTCAAAGCGGATCTTTCTGCACCATCTGCCTCCCGAGGGCAGATACGTGTTTGTGATAAGGAGTGTGTGTTTTTCATTCCATTCTCCAGCAAACTAAAATGTATATTATGTGAAGAATTAGCAAATGGTAAGGTGATTTTCAACACTGTCATACAAAATAAAAACTTTACTTTTCTTTCCCATTTTAGACAGATGATTGACAAGGATTGTTTTATTGGAATGATTGGACTATTAATAAGTATTAGTTCTTTTGTCCCCAAACTTCTTTGTTTTGGGAACTGGAGTAGTACTCCTAAAGCAACGTTTGGCGCATCTTAACACAATTAGAGTCAGTTCTAATTGATGTTCACTTTGGGGAAGGCAGTTTATAAATAATAAGATGCACTAATATTTGGAGAGAGAGGATATTTAAGAGTAGTTTGGGAGACAGCTTGATGCAGTAGAAAAATAGTGGTTTTGGAATCCAACCGATCTGGGTCCCACTTCTGGAGCTGCTACTTAATTGATTTGTAACTTCGGCAAGTTACCTAATGTTCCCTGAGCCTTAGTGATCTTTTTCCTGTTGTGAGGCTACTAACACTAGCTTTCACGGTGATTGTGAGAATGAGAGGTGAATGTGTACACAGCACCTAATGTGGTATCTGGGGTATCATCGGTGCTTAATAAATCACAGCTGTTGCTGTTATTTAATCTGTTCATTTATTTCTTCAAGAAACATGTATTAAGGACTCATTATATGTTAGTAACATAACATAAGTAAGGCATCAGAAATACAAAGCAGATTCTCGCTGGTGAGAAAGAAGAGTGACACATGAAAATTTTAAAAAGCTGAATCATCCAGTAAGAAGAGGCGGAAGATGAGACAGGCAAGGATCTCATCAATGAGGCTTTAATTCTGTGTGGGGAGTAGCGTTTTATTTTGTATTTTGGGTAGTTATTGATAGGTTTAAGCAAGAGAGTGATAGGATCAGATTTTTTACATAGTTCACTTTGGAAGCTCTTGGAAGGAACATAGTGGTTAGGTGGCTTCTGCAGGTCAGTAATGGGGTGAACTTTCTAGTGGGTAATAGCAGGAATTAAAAAAGAGGGAACAATGGTTTGAATAAAACTAAAACAAGAAAAATAAGGATTAGGTGAGTGATTAGAATTTTTTGTCTCCCTTCACTTGTCTGACTCATCCTATGTATCCTTAAGAACTTAGTCTGGGTGCCCCTTCCTCCAGGAAACTTTTTTGAACTTCCTCAAGTCTGTGTTAGTTGCCTATCTCATGTGCTCCAATAGCATGCTATTTTTTCCCTTCTTACTGTACTTATGACACTGTATTTTATTTTTATTTTTTTAATTTATTTTTTAAAATATTTATTTATTTTTGAGAAAGAGCCTGAATGGGGGAGGGACAGAGAGAAAGAGAGACAGAGAATCCCAAGCAGGCCCCACGCTATCAGTGCAGAGCCTGATGCAGGGCTTGAACCCACAAACCGTGACATCATGATGTGAACCAAAATCAAGAGTCAGCCGCTTAACTGACTGAGCTACCTTGGCACCCTGTGTCACTGTCTTTAATTTTATATTGCCTTCAGTACATTGTAAACTCTGTAAGGCAGAGGTACTATGTATCATTCATTGTTGTGTCTCCTAGCACATGGCAGGAAATAGTCAATGTCACTTTGTCCAAAGGAACTGAATGTAGTCACTGAGGGAGGAGAAAACATGGGTATTTGTTAGTTTCTAGTAGGTAACCAGGTGAGTGCTTGTCATCAACGGAGAGAGTTAGTAGATTGGAATTGCAGGGTCATGGAGTATGTTCATTATCAATTTTGCTATATAATGTCAAATTAGTTTTCAAAATTCTTGTACTAGTTTATCATTATAGCAGCAGTGTATATTCGTTCCATCTGCTCGAGATCAGTTTAAAAAATATATCTTTAGGTGAAATTCATATAACCATAATTAACCATTTTAAAGTGTATATAATTCAGTGACATTTAATACATTTGCATTGTTGTGCAACCACCACTTCTCTCTAGTTCCAAAACATTTTTATCACCTAAAAAGGTAATCACCCATATGTCTTAAGTAGTCACATCCTATTTCTCCCTCCCTTCCACCCCTGGCAGCCACCAATCTGCTTTCTGTCTCTGGGTTTACCTACTCTGTATGTTTCTCGTAATTGGAATTCTAGCTGACCCTTGGAAAATACATGTTTGAACTATACAGATTCACTTAAAGGTGAATTTTTTACCGTATAGTACTTTAAGTGTATTTTCTCTTATAATTTTCTTAACATATTCTTTTCTCTTACTTTATTGTACTGATAGGGTCTATAATATTTATTACATACACAATATGTGTTAATTGGCTCTTTATGTTATTGGTGAGGCTTCTGGACGACAGTAAGCTATTAGTAGTTAAGTTTGGGGGGAATCAAAAAGGTATATGTGCATATTCAACCGCAGGGAAGTGTTGGTGCCCCTAATTCCCTCCATTGTTCAAGGTCAGCTGTATGCACTGTGTGTTCCGTTGTGACTGACTTCTCTAAGTTAACAATATTTTAAAGGTTCTTCCGTGTTGTGGCACATATCAATACTGCATTCCTTTTTATGGTCATAATAATCCATTTTGTGGTTATACCATAATTTGTCCATTCATCACTTTATGACATGAGGGTGGTTTTCATTTTTTTCGTTATTGTGAATAGCTCTTGTGAATATTATGAACAGTTTGAACAAGTGTTTGTTTGAGTACATGTTTCCAATTCTTTTGGGTATATACCTAGGAATGGAATTGCTGGATCATGTGGTAATTCTATGTCTAACTTTTTGAGGAAACACCAAACTGTTCTCTAAGGCAAGTGCATCATTTTACATTCCTGTCAGCATTGTGTGGTGGTTCTAGTTTCTCACCAACAGTTGTTTTTTTCTATTTAAAAAAATTATAGCCATCCTACGAGGTGTGAAATGATACCTCATTGTGGTTTAGATTTGCACTTCACTAATAACTACAGATGTTGAAAATCTTTTCATGCTTTAAGGCCATTTGTATATCCTCTTTGGAGAAATAGCTGTTCACATCTTTTCCTGTTTTTTAATTGGATAGCGTGTCTTTGTTGAGTTCTAAGAGTTTTCTTTATATATTCTGGATATTAGACTCTTCTTACCAGATATGTGATTTGTAAATATTTTCTCCTGCGAATGTATTCTGTTGCTTGTTATTTCACATTCTTGGAAATGTCCTTTGAAGCACACAAGTTTTTAATATATATTTTTTAATGTTTGTTTATTTTGAGAGAGAGTGGGGGGGTTGGGTGGAGAGTCAGAGACAGGGAGGGAGACAGAGGATCCAAAGTAGGCTCTGAACTGACAGCAGAGAGCCTGAGGTGGAGCTCAAACTTACGAACCGTGAGATCACAACCTGAGCTGAAGTTGGATGACTACCCAAGCATCCCACACAAGTTTTTAATATTGATGACATCCAATTTATTCATTTTTCCTTTTATGGAGTTTGATTTTGGTGTCATATCTAAGAATTTGTTGCCAAATCCAAGGATATGAAGACCACTATATTTTCTTCTAAGAGTTTTATGGTTTTACCTCTTATATTTATGTGGTTGATTGAGTTGATTTTTGCATACAGTATGAGGTAGTGGTCCAGCTATGTTCTCTGGAATGTGGATATTCAATTGCCCTGGCACCATTTGTTGAAGAGACTGTTCTTTCTCCATGGAATGGTCCTGGCACCTTTGTCAAAAATCAATTGGCTGTAGATATGTGGGTTTATTTCTGGACTCTCAATTCTATTCCAGTAATCTCTATGTCTGTCCTTATTCAATTACTGTAGTCTTTTGATTACTGTAGCTTTGTAATAAGTTTTGAAATAGGAAAGTGAGAGTACTTCAATTTTGTTCTTCTTTTTCAGGACTGTTTTGACTATTCAGAGTCCCTGGAAATTTCATATGAACTTAAGGATTGACTTTTCTCTTTCTACAAAAAAATTAGGTTAGGGATTGTATTTAATTTGTATGTTGTTTTGGATAGTATTGCCATCTTAACAAATATTAAGTTTTCCAATCTGTGAACATGGGATATATTTCCATTTATTTAAGCTTTTCGTTTCTTTTGGCAATATTTTGTAGTTTTAAATACCATCTTTCATCTCCCTGGTTAAATTTATTCCTAGATATTATATTCTTTTGGATGCTATTGTAAATGGAATTGTTTTCTTTATTGCATTTACAGATTCTTCATTGCTGCTGTATGGAAACACAACCAGTTTTTATGTTTTGATCTTGTACCCCGTAATTTTGCTGAATTTATTTATTGGCTCTAGTAGTGTTTTGTTTTGTTTTGTTTTGTTTTTTTGTGAGTTCTTTGGAATTTTCCATACATAGCATCATCTCATAGAAGAATAGATATAATTTTACTTCTTCCTTTCCATTTTGGATGCCTGTAATTTTTTCCTTTGCCTCATCGATCTGGCTAGAACTTCCAACAAATTGATGAAAAGCCACGATGAAAGTGGGCATCCTTGTGTTAGTCTTGATCTTAGAGGGAATGTTTTCAGTCTTTCACTATTAAGTATTATGTTACTTGTGGGTTTTTCATTAATGCCCTTTATCATGTTGAAGAAGTTTCCTTCTATTCTTTGTTTTCCAAGCATTTTTAATTATGAAATGATATTGGATTTTGTCAAATGTGTTTTTTTGGTATCAATTAAGATAATCACATGGTTTTTTTGTTTGTTTTTTAGCTTATCTTATAAATGTGATATATTACATTGATTGATTTTTATATGTTGAACCACTGTTGCCCTCCTGGAATAAGTCCCACTTGGTCACGGTGTATAATCCTTTTAAAATGCTCTTGAGGGGCGCCTGGGTGGCGCAGTCGGTTAAGCGTCCGACTTCAGCCAGGTCACGATCTCGCGGTCTGTGAGTTCGAGCCCCGCGTCGGGCTCTGGGCTGATGGCTCAGAGCCTGGAGCCTGTTTCCGATTCTGTGTCTCCCTCTCTCTCTGCCCCTCCCCCGTTCATGCTCTGTCTCTCTCTGTCCCAAAAATAAAAAATAAAAACGTTGAAAAAAAAATTTAAAAAAAAATAAAATGCTCTTGAGTTTGGTTTGCTAATATTTTTTATTTACAATTCATAAAAGATGTTGGTTTATAGGTTTCTTTTTTGTGGTAACTTTGACTTTGGTATCACAGTAATACTTGCCTCAAAGAATGAGTTAGAAATGTTCCCTCCTTTTCTGATTATTTGGAAGAGTTTGAGAGTTGGTGTTAATTCGTCTTTAATCATTTGATGCAGTTCACTAGTGAAGCCATCTTGTCCTAGCCTTTTTTTGTTGTTGATGGGAAGTTTTTGATTACTCATTCAATCTCTTCACTTGATCTGTTCAGATTTTTTCTTTCTTCCTGAGTCTGTTTAGATAATTTGTGTGTTTTATGGAATTTGTCTGTATTTTCTAGGTAATCTGTTACTGTGCAGTAATCCTTTTTATCTCTATAAGGTTAGTGGTAATGTTTCTACTTTCTAATTTTAGTTATTTGAATGTTCTCTCTGGTTTTAGTCTAGCTAAAGTTTGTCAATTTTGTTGATATTTTCAAAGAACCAAAATTTGGTCTCCTTGATTATATTGTTCTTCTATTCTTTATTTTTTACTCTCCACTTTATTATTTCCTCCTTTTTACTAGTGTTGGATTTTGTTCATTGTTTTTTTTTTTTTTTCTTTTCTTTTTTTTCTAGTTCCTTAAGGTGTTAGGTTATTGATTTGAGATCTTTCTTCTTTTTTGGTATAGGCTTTTTCAGTTACATAGTTCCTCTGAGCGCTGCTTTTGCTGTATCTTGCATATTTTGTTTGGTATACTGTGTTTTCTTAAGTATGTCTTACACAGTTTTGTTCCTCATTCCATTAACTCCTTCTTCTGTGTTTACATTGATTTTGTGTAGTGTACTGTATTGACTCTTGTCTCATTTCCTTTCATATATACTTTTTAGGCATTTTCTTAGTGGTTACTATAAGGATTACAGTTAATATACTAAATTTGTAACAGTGACATTTAAATTGATGTCAACTTAGTTTCAGTAGCATACAAAACCTCTACTCCTGTACAATTCCATTTCCCTCCTTTACATTGTCATAAATTACATATTTATACATTGCATATTCATTAAAATATTTATAATTTTTTAACATATTTGTCTTTTGAATCATATAGGAAACACAAAGAAAAGTTACAAACCAAAATACAGTGACACTAGTTTTTATATTTCTTTATGTAGTTACCTTTACTGAAATTGTGTTTCTTCACATGGCTTCGAGTTATTGTCTAGTGTCTTTTCATTTCAGCTTGAAGGACTCTTTTTAGCATAACTGTAGGGCAGATTTATTAATGATGAAATCCTTCCACTTTTGTTTGCCTTGGAATGCCTTAATTCCTTTTTCATTTTTTGAAGGATCGTTTTACCAGATGTAGAATTCTTAATTGGCACTTCTTTTCCTGGGAACTTTAAATATGTCATTACACTGCCTTCTAGCCAGCATCATTTCTGATAAGAATTTGGCTGTTAATCTTATTCAGGATTCCTTTTTTTTTTTTCCTAAGTTTATTTATTTTTGAGAGAGAGAAAGAGTGCTGGTGAGTGAGGGCAGAGAGAGAGGGACAGAGAGGGAGAGAGAGAGAAATGGGGCTCAAGCTCACTAACCATGAGATCATGACCTGAGCCAAAGTCAGATGCTTAACCTACTGAGCCACCCGGGTGCCCCATTGAGGATTCATCCTTCTATGTAATGATTCACTTTTTGCTGTTTTCAGGATTCTCGCCTTGTCTTTCAGCTATTTGATAGTGTGTCTCAGTGTGGATCTCTTTGCATTTACCTTTCTTGGAGCTCATTGAACTTCTTGGGTGTGTAGCTTCATGACTTTTATCAAATTATGGAGGTTTTATGCCATTATTTCTTCAAATATTCTTTCTGTCTTTTTTTCTCTTTCTTCTCCTTTGGGGACTCTCACGTCTATGCTCATATGCTTGATGGTGTGCCGCAGGTCTCTTTGACTCTCTTCATTTTCTTCTTTCTTTTTTCTTTCTTTTCTTCAGACTAGATAATTTCAGTTGACCTGTCTTCCTGTTCAGTGATTCTTATGTCTACTCAAATGTGTTATTGAAACCCTCATGTGAATTTTTCATTTCGGCTAATGTATATTTCAGCCCCAGAATTTCTATTTGGTCCCTCTCTCTCTCTCTTTCTCTTTCTCTCTTTCTTTTAAAGGAGATAGAAGTTTCGAATGGACTGCATGGAAGTGGTGGACAGGACAGCAGAGGAGAGGCTGCCTGCTCTATTTGGTCTCTTTCTATAATTTTCGCCTCTATTAATATTCTTTTTGTGTGTGACTATTTTTCTCTTTTTAAAGAAAATGTATTAAAGAATTTTTTAAATGTTTATTTATTTTGAGAGATAGAGTGTGAGCAGGGGAGGGACACAGAGGGAGAGACAGAGAATCCAGGCAGGCTCCATGCTGTCAGTGTGGAGACCAACGCAGGGCTCAAACCCACAACTGTGAGATCATGACTTGAGCTGGAATCAAGAGTGGGATGCTTAACAGACAGCCGCCCAGGCACCCTGCCCCTAAATCTTTGTCCATAGTTCGCTTTAACTCTTTAAGCATATTTAGGATAGTATATTTAAAATATTTATTTAAATATTTTTTTATTTAAAAAATGTTTATGTTTGCTCAGGCACAGTTTCTGTGTATTTCTTATGGAATGGACCCTACTTCCTCATTCTTTGCTGACTTTGTGATTTTTTTTTTGTTGTTGAACACTGGACATTTTGCACTTGGTCTTAGCCAAAAGGCCGAGAAACGATGAACACTGGACATTTTGAATAGTATAATATGGTATCTCTGGAAATCACAGTCTCCTTTCTCAGAGTTCATTTTTGTTGCTTCCCGTGGACTGTAGCTTTTATCTGTTCATGGATTTATTTTTTTAATTTTATTTATTTATTTATTTATTTAAAAAATTTTTTTTTTTCAACGTTTATTTATTTTGGGGACAGAGAGAGACAGAGCATGAACGGGGGAGGGGCAGAGAGAGAGGGAGACACAGAATCGGAAACAGGCTCCAGGCTCTGAGCCATCAGCCCAGAGCCCGACGCGGGGCTCGAACTCCCGGACCGCGAGATCGTGACCTGGCTGAAGTCGGACGCTTAACCGACTGCGCCACCCAGGTGCCCCTTAATTTTATTTTGAGAGAGAGAAAGCGCGCTTGGAGGAGGAGGGGCAGAGAGAGGATTCTAAGCAGGCTGTGGCACTGTCAATGCAGAGTCTGATCCAGGGCTTGAACCCATGGACTGTGAGATCGTGACCTGAGCTGCAGTCAAGAATCATCTGCTTAACTGGCTGGGCCAGCCAGGGGCCCATGTTCATGGATATTTAAAAGACTGTTTTTGTAAAGTCTCTATTTGTCACGTATGCTCTCTGAAGTCTGTTCCTTTAGGCTGTGGTCACCTAGTGTTTCAATGGAGACTTCCTTGAATGCCAGGAGCCAAAAACAATTTTTTTCTTTTTTTTTTTAATAAAAATAAAAGAGGAAAAACAAGAAGAAAAAGGTAAACATTTCCTAGTGTTTGCCATCTGTTATCTAGGTCATTTGCAACTATTTTATGTCTTTATACTCTTGTGCTGAGCCTAGAAATCAACCACAGGTCAAAGCTTAGGGTATTGTCAGGTCTCAGAGCATGTGTCCTGTCATGAGCATTCATTTGACTTTGTAAATTCCTTAGTATATGTGGTCTTTTAAATGCCCTAATGTCCTTAGAAACTCTCTCCCCAGCTTTGTTCCCTAGGCCTTCAGTGCTTTATTGTTTGCCTCCACTATAATGGTTTCCCCCAGCTGACAGCTAACAATTTTTTCTTCCTTCTGCTAACAATTTTTTAATTTTATTTATTTTTATTTTTTTTTAATGTTTATTTTTGACAGAGGGAGAGAGATAGAACATGAGTGGGGAAGGGGCAGAGAGAGAGAGAGGGAGACACAGAATCAGAAGCAGGCTCCAGGCTCTGAGCCGTCAGCACAGAGCCCGACGCAGGGCTTGAACTCACAGACTGTGAGATCATGACCTGAGCCGAAGTCGGATGCTCAACCGACTGAGCCACCCAGGCACCCTTCTGCTAACAATTTTTTAAAAATAATTGTCTGTCTATCTATCTATCTATCTATCTATCTATCTATCTATCTATCTATCATCTGTCTCTTTATTTAAAAGAGTGTGTCCTTTTTCACCCTGAGCGAATTCTGAGGCAAAAATTAGGTGTCTTGCATCAGTCCTTCAAGCAGCCCCAGACAGTTAAAACAAACACACTTCTCTGCAAATAAGATCTGCGTTGCTTTCTCCAGAACTAGGGATCAGTGTCCCACATTCAGAACACAGGCTGCTGTTCTGGAGACCACGACTCAGCCAGGTTGGGAGATGGAACAAGGAAAAGGAAAAGTGCTGTGAAGCTTTCCTGCTGTTCTAACATTACCTTTTTTTGTTTCAGTCCTGTTTGCTATAAACCTTTGATTATTTAAGAGTTCTAAAAAATCTGATTCTGACAGTTTTTGCTTTTTTTCCAATATTTCTGTGAAGGCCTTAGAGCTACCTACTCTTTTTTGCTGATCTCAGTCTTGAAAGGGAGATACCTTTTGAATATGTTGAATTTGCGGTGCCTATGGGAATGCTCGATGTACATGTTCCACTAGATATAGGAGTTTGAAATTTTCTGTTAGGGAGGAGATCTGAGCTATAGATAGAAATTGAGAGGTCTTTGCCTTACTGTGGAAAATATAAGGGGTAGATGAGATCAGGGATGATCCCAGGGAATTTCACCATAGAGGAGACTGCGCTGGAGGCAGAGAACTAATGGTCAAAGTACAAGGAAAAGCAGGAAAGTGTGGTAGAGTGAAAACTAAGAAGATAGAGTTGCAAAGAGAGGAAAATGATTTCTACTGTGAAGATGAAATATCTCTAGTAAGGTGAAACTGAAGTAAGATGTCCTTGTCATAGATTGTATCAGTAGAATGGTGACATTTGAGTGAAAACAGGAGAGGAATTGGATGGTAATTAGAAAATGATGCAAGGTCACAGATTTATTTTCTTCTTTAAGTTGGCACAGGATTTGAAAAAATGAGGTTGGAGTGGTAGGAAGGTCTGTGGAGAGGATAGAGTAGAACAGGAATGAATAGGGACGCCCGGGTGGCTTAGTCGGTTAAACGTCCAATTTCAGCTCAGGTCATGATCTCACAGTTCATGGGTTTGAGCCCCATGTCGGGTTCTGTGCTGACAGCTCAGAGCCTGGAGCCTGCTTGGGATTCTGTGTCTCCCTCTCTCTCTGCCCCTTCCACCCCCAACCCCCCAGTACTCTGTCTCTGTCTCTCTCAAAAAATAAATTAGAAAAACATTTTAAAAAAGAGTTGGAAAAAAAAGAGCAGGAATGAATAGAAGAGGAGGGTGTTAAGAGAAAAACAAGAATAAAGAGCACAGACAGAACTGACTTTTCATTAGATGGTGGATATTATGTGTTTTAAGTCTGGAGATGATGTGAGATATGAATAATAATTTAGAGAAATTTGTAAGTGGGAATTGGAAAGCTGAGGGAAATTGTATTGCACAGATTAACTTTTTTTTTTGTTTTTTTGTTTTTTTTTTTTGTTTTTTTTTATGAAGTAGGAAAGATCGTCTTAGAGTAAAAGTTGGGCTGGAGAGACAGAGTTTGAGAGAAGGGATGAAGGCCTGGAATGGTTACTGAAGAGAATGAAAGTGTGAGCTGGCCAAGGGTAAGAAAAAGAATTGATTGTTATGTTGAGGGCTCAGCTGAGTTTGGAGGCTGATACTGAAATGATACAAGCATGACCACTTATGATTTCTCTAGCAGGTTAATGTGAATTGTAACATCAGTATATGCTTGGAGCTTTCCTTGGCAGGTAGGAGAAACAGCTAGGAGAAGTCGATTATAGGGCTCTGTTGCGAGCATCGTTAGGATATTCCAGTATATAATCCATTGTGGATGGTGGTTAATAGACCAGAAGAAAATGGAAGGATTTGAGGATCGGTTGACTCCATTAGATTAAAGATCATGTAAAGTGGGAGAAAGGCAATGAGGGGACTGGCAGTTTTAGTGGCTGTGATCATAGAATGAGACATTTGTATTTTCTTCAGAGGTTGAGAAGTTCCAGGTGATGAGTGATAAAGTCCAGGATGTGGCCTTGGGAGTTGGTGAGTCAAAGCAAAATGGTTCTTTCACAATGGCTAAAGGTTACTGATTTTAAGGAGGTCGGAGAACTGTAAGGCTAAGATGTTGGTTGAATTTCTTCTATGCTCCCCGAAGCCAGCCTAATGGTATGACTTGGGATGGAGAGGAAGACTGAGCCTTGTGACAACCTTTTTAATGAATGTGGATGATTATTAATATTAGTTAATGAACAACAGTGGATGCAGCCATGCCAAGTTAATTTTTCTTAGATCATTAGTTGTTTCCTATGGAGATCAAACTATGGTCAGTTTATTTGGAAAAAGCAGATATTAAGTTAGGAAAACGAAACCCATATAAGCACTGTTCATACAATTAATATATTCTGTAAACATTTACTGGATGCTTTTTCTGGACCTTGAAGTTGTTCATGGCCTAGGGAAGGAGACATACATCTAAATAGATAATTGATACAGTGTGCTAAGTGTTATAGTATATGAATAGTGGTCTCATGTGAGATACATCCCAGAATTTATTGGGATGGGGAAGAAAACTACTTAAATTTATCCATTTCATCGCATGTATTTTCTGTATTTGTGTGTGTGTGGTTATATGTTATTTTATTTATTTTCATTCTAATATCTTTATAATTTTTAATGCAAAAGATTTCAGACAATATAAAATGTATATATAGCATGCAAACATCCATGTACATGGCATGTAGTTTAAGGAATAAAATATTACAGATGCAATTGAAAGCTTCCTTCCTGTGTATCCTTCCCCTAACCCCATCCCTCCTTTCTTTTTCTCCTTCCTCCCACACTGAATTAGGTGTTTATCATTCATATTATTTTTTGTTGTTGCATGTTGTGAACCTTGAAAATTGTTTCATGCTGTTCTTTTTACAATTTGCTTTTTTCCCACTCAGCTTTGATTTTAAGATTTTGAACATTGAGGAGTACCTCGGTGGCTCAGTCAATTAAGCGTCTGACTCTTGATATCAGAGCTCAGGTCATGATCTCATGGTTGGTGGGGTTGAGCCCTGCATTGGAATCTGGGCTGACAGCGTGGAGCCTGCTTGGGATTCATTCTCTCTCTCTCTCTCTCTCTCTCTCTCTCTCTCTCTCTCTCCCCCCCTCCCTCCCTCTCCCTCTCCCTCTCCCTCTCTCTCCCTCCCTATCTCTGCCTCTCTCTCTCTCTCTCTCTCTCTCTCTCTCTCTCCCCCCCTCCCTCTGCGTCTCCCCTGCTTGTGTGCATGTGCACACACTCTCTCTCTCTCAAAAAAAATAGACATTAAGAAAAAAGAGTTTTCAACATTGATACACTTTAGCTCAAGTTCATTCATTTTTCCTGCTGTATAATTTTTCATTGTATGACTATTCTTTCTTAGTTTTGTTGATGATGAATGTTTAAATTGCTCTATTTTTTTACGTAATAAAGTGCTGTTATAAATCTTCCTGTACACATCTTTTTTGAGCTCAGTTATCAATTGCTGCATAAGAAATCACCCCAAAACTTAGCCGTTTGCAACAGCAAATACTTGTTATCTCATAGTTTCTCCGGGTTAAGCATTTATGCACAGCTTAACTGGGTGCCTCAGAGTTAGAGTGTTATAGTCAGGTGGCAATGGGCCCGCAGTCATCTCAAAGCTCACCTGGGGGAGGATTCGCCTCTCTGCTCAGTCATATGGCTGTTGGCAGCCTTAGGTCCTCATTGGCTGTTGGCCAGAGACATCAGTTCCTCCCTACATAGCATCTCCACAGGGCAGCTCACAATATGGCAGCTGGCTTCCTGCAGAGTGAATGAGCAAGTGATTGAGAGAGGGAACCCAAGGTGGAAGCCACAGTGTATTTGTAATCTAATCTTGGAATCTCATCACTTCTGCCATATTCTGCTCAGTAGGAGTAAGTCCAGTCTACACTCAAGGGGAGGAAATTACATAAGTGTGTGAATAGCAGGAGGTAGGATCATGGAGGCTTTCTTAGAGGCTGCCTACCATGTTGGGTCATAGGATACACATCGTCAGCTTTACTAAAAGTTGAGAAGGCTGTTCCCAAGGTGGCTATTTTAATATATGCTTTCCTGAAGAATAAGACAGACTTTACTAATGTTTAAAATAGGGATTGACATTGGTGGTTTGTGTGTTAGAGGATTGTTTTGTTACTTATGGTATTTAGTATTGGGAAAGACCAGTGGGAGTTCCAGGTGTGTTTTTGTGTATTGCCAGTTTGTATGCCTGGTTGAGAGTATGTGTATATTATGTTATCTAGATTTAAGTAAATTAATGCTCATGAAATGGACACGTTAGCTAAGAAACATCTGTAAAGAAAACCATGGATTAAAATAAGAATAATGCAAATGTATGTTAATTTATACCTTAATTTTTTAAATGTTTTTATTTATTTTTGAAAGAGAAAGAAAGAGTAAGTGGGGGAGGGACAGAGAGAGAGAGAGTGAGAGAGAGAGACATAGAATCCAAAACAGGCTCCAGGCTCTGACCTGTCAGCACAGAGCCCGATGCTGGGCTCGAACTCATGAACCTTGAGATCATGACCTGATCCGAAGTTGGAAGCTCAACCGGCTGAGCCACCCAGGTGCCCCTACATTTTTTATTTAAAGAAATGAGTTCAGTAGTATATGGGTGCAAAACTAGAGGTTGAAATTCCCTCTCTTGCAAATGTATGTTAAAATGGTAGAACCATAATCTCTCAGCTGTGTATGAGGGAAAAATAATATAATCTATAATATTGGACCAGAAAGTCAGCAAAAACATTAGAAACACAGTGATCATTTGTTTTTTTAATGTTTATGTTTCAGAGACAGAGACAGAGTGTGGGGGAGTGGGGCGCACAGAGACAGAGGGAGACACAGACTCCGAAGCAGACTCCAAGCTCTGAGCTATCAGCACAAAGCCCGACACGGGGCTTGAACCCATGAGCTGTGAGATCATGACCTGAGCTGAAGTTGGCCGCCCACCCAACAGCCACCCAGGCGCCCCATGATCATTTCTTTATATATCTACATGCATACATACATACATACATACATATGTACATCTACATGTATGTAGATATACATATGTATGTATGTATGTATGTATACATACATGTAGATGTACATATGTAGATGTACATATGTATGTATGTATGTATGTATATGTTTTATTAGCCCAGATTTAGCACATTTGTTTAATTAGTCTTGATTCTTTTATTTATTTTATTTTTTTTATGCTCAAGTTAGTTAACATACCGTATAGTCTTGGCTTCAGGAGTAGAATCCAGTGATTCTTCACTTACATATAACACCCAGTGCTTATACAATATTCTTATATTTTATTTATTTTTTATTTTTTTTAAAGTTTATTTTGTGAGAGACAGACGGCATGGGTGGGGGAGAGGCAGAGAGAGAGGGAGACAGAATCCTAAGCAGGCTCCACACTGTCAGCACAGAGCCCTATGTGGGGCTCAAACTCAGGAGACCACAAGATCATGAACCTGAGCCAAAACCAAGAGTTGGACACTTAACCAACTGAGCCACTCAGGTGCCCCTTATTTTTGTATTTTATATTGACCACTGTTGCTACAATGAACCTTACCCTAATTATATTTTTTTCCTAATTGTACAGTATGTGTTAAAATATTAGCTAATACTAATAGTACATGAACATTATACATGTAAACTAAATATATGTATATTGGGATACATGGTCGATTTGTAAACTATTGTATTAGAATCCTAGAGGTATGAAAAGAATACCGTGGGAGTAAGGAGGAGGGAGCAACTGACAGTTTAAAGAAGTCGGGAAAGACTTCACAAAGGAGGTAGATTTTGAACTGGATCACAAAGGACAAATACGAGTCT
This sequence comes from Lynx canadensis, assembly GCF_007474595.2. NCBI lineage: Eukaryota > Metazoa > Chordata > Mammalia > Carnivora > Felidae > Lynx > Lynx canadensis. The sequence continues at coordinate 84,547,060 of NC_044315.2, forward strand.
AAATGGCAGAAAAAGGATGAAGAGGACATTTTTGGCAGAAGAAACAGCATTTACACTGGAATAGATCCTTCAAAGTGTGGCTTTTTGAAGAAAAATGACTTCCCTGGGTGGTTAGAATGAGAACTGTAGGGGAGGTGAAGGAAGTGAGAATGGAGGGGTGAGAGGTGGTGGGGATGGCAGTGCCATATAGCTAGTGGAGATAGTGAAGTACGACATTGACATTGACCTGCTGGAACTAAGGAGTTTTAATTCTCTGACTGAAAACTGGCTAGCTTGGCCCTATAGTACTGTTCTTCAGGTCAAGACTTCAAAGGCCAGTTTTCAGCTGTCAGTGATAAGCAGCAGTGGTTTCCCGTTGAGAACTTCAAACTATTGTTTTTGTTTTTCATAAACGAAATAGAGAGTAGGTAAACTTAATGTTGTTAAACAGCTTTATTGAGATATAATTCACTTGAATAAGCTGCACATGTTTAAAAACTATAATTTGATAAGTTCAGACATACCAGTGACTGCATCACTGCAATCAAGATAATGACAACATGCATCACCTACAATGTTTTTTTGTGCCTTTTGGATGAATTTTTAAAGATTTAATACAATATATTAAAATCATTATATATAATATAAAACAACATTTGTAGGGAGTTTAGTGAGTGGTCACATTTTAAATGCTTTCTATTATGAAGATTTAAAAACATACACACAAGTAGAGAGAATAGTATAATAGACTTCTATGTACCCTATCACCCAGCTTCAATGTGATAAAAAGCATTTTGATATTATCATAATGCTAATACCTTTTACTTTTATTTTTTACTTTTATTTTGCTTTCTTTCAAATGTAGTGCTTTCTTGAAAAAGCCTGATTAGGGACGCCTGGGTGGCGCAGTCGGTTGAGCGTCCGACTTCAGCCAGGTCACGATCTCGCGGTCCGTGAGTTCCAGCCCCGCATCAGGCTCTGGGCTGATGGCTCAGAGCCTGGAGCCTGTTTCCGATTCTGTGTCTCCCTCTCTCTCTGCCCCTCCCCCGTTCATGCTCTGCCTCTCTCTGTCCCAAAAATAAATAAACGTTGAAAAAAAAAATTAAAAAAAAAAAAAAAAGAAAAAGCCTGATTATATGAATTCTTCATTTTACAAATGAGGAAATTAAAACCTGAAGACGCTGAGTTATTCAAAAATTGTTTTTAATTATGGAAATATGAGAGTTGATGGGTAAGAAAAAACTCCTGTGTTTGCTAGATCCTTGCTACTCGAAGCTTATTAGAATTGTAGATTGTATGCCCCACCCTAGAACTACTGAATCAGATATTATATTTAAAATTTTTTGGGGGGGGGCACCTGGATGGCTCAGTCGGTTAAGCGTCCGACTTTGGCTCAGGTCATGATCTCACGGTTCGTGAGTTCAAGCCCCGCATCGGGCTCTGTGCTGACAGCTTCAGATTCTGTGTCTCCCTCTCTCTCTATCCCTCCTCTGTTCATGCTCTATCTCCTCCTCTCTCTCTTAAAAATAAATAAACATTAAAAAAAATTACAAAATAAAAAAAATTTTTTTTAAGTTTACTTATTTATTTTGAGAGAGAGAGGGAAAGAACACATGTGCGCATGCAGGGGAGGGGCGGGGGAGGGGGTGAGAGAATCCCAAGCAGGCTCCACGCTGTCATCACAGAGCCTGATGTGGGGCTTGATCCCACAGGCCATGAGATCATGACCTGAGAGCCAAAATCAATAGTTGGACCCAGGTGTCCCAGAAATTTTATTTTAATAAGATTTTCAGGTAGTCATACGCACATTGAAGTTTGAGAAACACAATAGTAGGGCAGATTGCCTCTTTGGGCAACAATGAAACTTTAGAATTAACTTTCTTGAGTCAACTTTGATGAAAGGGAAAAAAATTAGAATCCTGGCTTTAGTTACTGCTTAGTTTATGTTACTGAATGACATCCTATCTAGAACTACGAGAAATTAGTTTTTTATTTAGCTTTCTCTGTCGCCATTTTTAATTTATAACAATAACAACAAAAAAGATTTCTGAGGATAAGATAACAAGTATCCTAGACTATTATAATTACCTGTTTATGCCTTTTGCCAAGGTTGTGTTTGGTCTGTGAAGAGGAAGTAGAACCTCATAGATATTTTTTTTTACAGCCCTGTAAGTTGATAAAACAGAGCAAAGCCCAGAAGCCCTCTTAGCTTCCACTTCATTCCAAAGATAGCAAAGTTGGGCAACCAGAAGGCAGAATTAAACACTGTTCAATGTGTATACCCAGGGAGGACCTCATGTTGTGTTCAATCTAGCTGGCTAGGAAACCCTTCCATTAGCTTTTTCCTAATGTTTGCACTGAATGAGCCATTACATTTTGAAGGCAACACTGACTGAATTCAGTATTGATGCATTCACTTACCAACTTTTTTGCCTCTGGCAGAACAGTCTCTTTCTAATGGTAGTGTACAAACAGCAGTCACTGGCTTCATCCTCACTCTGAAGGAAGCCTTGTAATGTTGCTTCTATTGCTATATCCTTTATATGTATGGCCCCATTATAATTCTCTTCTTTGTGCCCACACTCCAGAAACATTTTCTAGATAATTGTTACTTGTTAGTGGAAACCCTTTTGGTATGGTCCCAGGTGAAAATCTGTGCAGGATTTAAATATGTTCTGAGGTATATTGTGTTAGAGTAATATGTTAGTGTCTTCACACAAAGGAAATATTAATGTTGTTCTTTTGATTTGTAACGTTTTCATATATAGCACCTAGTCGTTGTATCTCCATACCTTTCCAGAGAATCGTTTGGCAGCTAAAAAAACACTCAGATTCAGAATTTAGTAAAAGCGGTCTTACCAGTCCCTTTACTGCTATTGTAGTTTTTCTGATGAAAGTGTATACTCTAGGTTAACCAGTGAAATAAATGCTTGCAGTTTTACTAAATCCTTGGGTCCGTAGAGCCTGGTTTGTATTCAGTCAGTCATATACAACACATAAACTGCAGTGATTCCAATGGTGCCTTATTGGATCTAAAGAAACCCGTATATCTGATCGCATAGTATATAAATGGAGGGTTTTATCCAGTGAGATTATTCCACTGGCATTGACACTGTGAGACTATGGGCCATGAATAACAATACAATTTCTATTTTAATGCTAATGGAAAATCTAAAAATAAATTTTTAAAAATGTAAAATAAATCTTTAATATATAAAGTCTCAAAGCAATTTAAAAAATGATTTGTTGAAGTGCTGTCAATTTTAAGCATTGTATTTGAGCTTATGATACGAGGGATATAAATACGTGGTTGTACATTTGTTAACGGTTGTTGAAAACTTACATCGTCACTATTTTGGACCTTTTTCAGTATGATAGACAAGAGTCCTCTTGCATATTCTGGATTGTCTTTACTTAGTTTCAGCCTTGATGCATAAGCTGTAAAGTCTAGCTTGTGCTTTTGCAGTGTTCTTCATGTCTGTTTTCTTTTATTTGTCATTAGACAGTTAGTAATACGTAATGAAAATATGGTTAGTGTGGAAATAACTCAAATTAAAATTAGATACTGGACTTGGCATGCATTCAGTTCACTGCCTAGGGTTAAAGTCAAGAGCCACACAGACAGTGCCTCTTCACCTTTCTCTCTTGGTATTTTAGCTTTACTGATGATTTGAAACCATGGCAGTTAATATGCCTTAGCCTTTGCTTTTACAGATGAGAAATGGATCTTATACTTATATCACCAGGTTTCAAAACTATTTACACTAAGTGGGATGGTTTACTACCTCAGGGGTAGTGCATTAAGCCTATTGCTCTTGAGAATCCATTTTCATCTCTTCCCACCAATTGATGGGACAGATATGACAAGCCTTTAAAGTTGAGTGGAAATTTTCTGTGGGGCGGGCTGTTGTATTAAATTGTTCCTTACCACCACCATGGATGTTGTAAAGACTTGTGAGTGGGTAGCCTATGGCTAAGAAAAGAGATATATTGTCTGCAGTAGGGATGCTGTAAGGGCTAATATATAGGGAATAGTTTTCTTCCTATCTGCTCACTGTTTCCTTCTCCTTCTTTAAATCAGAACTTGAGTCCATCCACTCCAAGGAGGTTTTCTTGATTACCCAACACTAGAAAGTGTTAGTCAAGTTCTTAATTGTGTGTAATACTATGAGAGGCCATGTTTGAAGTGAAACCACACTCACTAGACTTACAATTCCAAGTTTGCGCCAGTATATTCTTATATTTATGTTTACTGTATTTAAAAACGTAGGTTTTGTGTGTTTATGTTGACTATTGTTTACAGGGGACACGGATTACCTAATTCATATGGTAACCACCCCACAATAATTCTTAGTTGAAAACACCCCAGTAATTCTTAGTTGGCTACACACTGTTAACATTATGCTAACGACCATTCATTTGCCTCTTTTATCTGTTCATTTTCTTAATCAATAGAATTTTACCATAGTGACTAAGAAAAATGTTAGAAGACCTAAATACATAATGTCAAAAGAAAATATACATAAACTTTGAAGATAGCCACTACATTAAAAAGCCTCGATTCTATCTTAAGGACTTATTTGGAATAAAAAGTAGAGTTTTGAAATGTGGCAGAAGTTTCCAGTAACATATAAGTTACTGATCAGTGAATATTTTTTTAGTGAGGGCTCCTTTAACTTGCTGGAATTAGTTATATGTTCTAAATGACACAATAGGGGCGCCTGGGTGGCGCAGTCGGTTAAGCGTCCGACTTCAGCCAGGTCACGATCTCGCAGTCCGTGGGTTCGAGCCCCGTGTCAGGCTCTGGGCTGATGGCTCAGAGCCTGGAGCCTGTTTCCGATTCTGTGTCTCCCTCTCTCTCTGCCCCTCCCCCGTTCATGCTCTGTCTCTCTCTGTCCCAAAAATAAATAAACGTTGAAAAAAAAATTAAAAAAAAAATAAATGACACAATAAAGACACAAGAATTGTTTCTGCCTCACCCTTTCTGTCTTAGTGAACTTAACTTTAGTTTTCAAAATGTCCTCCTCAATTAGAATTTTTTAACAGTTCATGGATTTGGTCTCTGAGTTACTTTATCTCTACTGAAGGTGAGTTATTTAATTCTTAGAAAATCAGATCAACATATTTAACTGTGTTTGTACAGATCAGGAATTCTTAAGGAGAATTTAATAAGCTTTCCTCTCCAGCTGTAGTTATGATCACAAACAAAACATTAACATACCAAAGTGACAATCCCCCCCCCCTTCAAATCAAGAAATACTCCTTCAGAATATGCATCCAGGCATGAGGTGACTCTTATTTATCACAGACTCTAAGAGAAATAGCAACTGATTTTGCTTTTGTTGCCCTACTGCGGATTCACAGAGTTCTTTGTGACTCTTCATAATATATTTTTGGGGAACAAATTGCATTGTAGTCTAAATGCAAACATATGTTTCTGTATATTAAGCAAGTATTTTAATACATTATTATTACTTGAGCTAATAACAAATAGTCATCTGTCAGTGAACTAAAAAGGTACAAAGTTCACAGTAATTCTTAGATAGCTTAGTAATTACCCAGACAGCTTGTTGGAAAAGCCGTTTAAATCTGGGATTATGAAATACACTGATGGCTATTTTACTCCCATGGAGTTTCAAAAGATTGTTAGTACATTTGTCTATAATTATACACAAGTTCTCAGAGTCTTCATTAATGAAATTTATATTCTAAGTCAGCATTGATACCCCTTATAAATTTTATTGACTTCTTGCCAAACACATACTTTTCTGTCTTTTCCCCTTCTCATTCCCCTCTCCACATTTCTTTGGGGAAAAAAAAAAATCACAAAACAGTATGGTGATCATTAATACTTGATTTATTTTTCAACAAATATTTGCCAAATAAATTTCTTTGGGTTCTGGAAACTTCTTGAGGGAAGAGGGTATGAAAAGAAGGAAGAGAAAAGAAATTAACTCTACAAAACCAGAAACTTTAATATGTTTTTTTTTTCATTTTCTAATTATTGTTCCTTTATATCATGCCTTTATGTGTTCCTGCCAACACATATACATGAATTTACCACAGCAGCTGTGGTAGTTAATGGACTCTTAAAAGTCATGTTTGGATATAACTAAACAAATATGTATTCGTTCCCTTCTAATGAAATTACCCTTAACTGCCATCTTAAAAAGAAAGCCAGCTCCCGATTTGTTTAACTAGATTATTTTAAATAACATATACATATATATTGCTTTAGTATTAACTTTTTAAAAAGACTATTAGAACAGACTTTACTCTTCTAAGGTTTTATTTCCATTCTTAAAAATACTTAATTCAGTATATTTACATTTAGCTTTTTCATTTCCTAAGGTTATTTGCCGTTGTTTGTCTGCTGTTTACTAATCCAAAAATTCCTGTACATCGCCATTCTGATACTAAATCATCATTCAGCCCGACTTCAGTGTTGCTGTTATTTCTTTGTCTTTTCATTTTAAGGTGATACATTTTAGATCATGAGGCAAAACTTAGATGACCAGAAGTGACATTAATTAAAGAAGCAAAAAAGTCTTTTCTGCTTTAGGGTTTGTCTATACTTAAATATGAACACTGTTTCCCCTCTGTAATATTGTTTCACTACCTGCAATCTGTTTTCCTTACTGACTCATCCTGAAGCAGCGTTATAGTGTAGCCAACATTTTCTTTTCCTGGGCATGGATATAATTGGATGAAGACATGTGTCGAGTAGAGTAGACTGAGTATTAGCAGATAATTCTCAGTTTTGAAAGGCATATGTAATCAAGTTTATAGAATGGGATAAAAATGTCATGAGCTAGAATTTAGTGGTAATTTTCTATATAACATCTTTGACCCATAGAACTGAGTTTTCACATCCTTTTAAATCAGACAGAACTGTACTCATTAAATTTAATTCTGACTAAATTTTGTGGCTTTATTTTCTAGGATGTATCCATTCAGTATATTTTTTCTGATTCCTTCTTGGGAGGTAAAGCTTCACAAATCAAGTAACTCCATTGTTACAGTCATATTTATTATTATTGTCATTATTAGCTCCAATTATTGCTATGATACTAATAGCAATTATAGTATTAAATACTGCAAGATATTTGAGCTTAAAGCTGTAATAATAGACCACCAGATCTTAGCAACATGGTATTTGGTTTCTGTTTTAACTGTGGACTCAGTGATGCTGGCTGATTGAGCTGTGCCACTTCAAAGAAACATCACAGAAATTTACACTGAAAAGATAAATAAGGGTGTGATGCCAGTAAGAGAGCTTAGACGTGTAGATAATGAGAAAAAAGCCAAACTAAGCTAGTAACAGATTCCTGCCTCAACTCCCTCGCAGAATGAAGCAGGGTAAAAATAGTTTTTCAGTAGAGTACTTTGGTGTGGTATACACATACACTCCACTAAGAAACTCTTGGGAAGTCTTACATTGTAATGTTGACCCAGAAAGCAGTTCTTTCATGTGTTAGTCTTATAATTCTAAATTCTATGTCTTGTGGTAAATTATTATGCCTTGTAAATTAGGATGCCAATAAAAAGTGGTTGTATTATATCTATTCAGCACTTCCTACATGGAAAACCCTAGAAATCAATGTATCCGTTCTTCCTAAACACAAATCTGTTAACTAGCACCATCCCAAAACCTCAGTGAAACAAAGTGGTTGGGATGGCTACTGCTAATAGAAAAATGGTTCTCTCTTGGGGAAATTTTTTCCTGGTTTCACAGGGTGTTTACTAACAGTAATCATTTCAACATGTAAATTGTATCCTTTCTTTCATTTAAAGGTTTTAGCAGGAACGCTAATCTGAGCACTAGGAATTAATTTAGGCTTTCGTGGGATATTTGTTGAATTGAATTTACACAGCTCCTTCTATTTCCTTATGAGCTAGATAAAATGCAGTTTGTATATATTAATATTAGATTAATATGAACAATAAAATACCTTGAATGTGCTTTTGATTTTAAAGTACCTCTCTGTTTGCATCCTTCCAACATTTTTTCTGGGCTTCAGGCTGCTGAATTAGGCTGCTGTGTCTTCAGTCAGCAAAATTCCATTGCTGTATCTGTCTACGTGAGATACAACACTTTATTCTAGAGAGGAAGAGTTTTCAAGTTGTTCTCCTATTTCTCTTGCCAACAACTCTGCTTCCCTTTGTTTTATGTAGCTTTGGGAATGATTGAGTAAAAGGATTTCCTTTGAAAATTAGTATATGATTTCAGTGTTTTGATATATTTCTTACAATGATTTTCTCTACTATTAACAAAAGACCATAAAAATTATAAACTTGTAAGAAAATGTTCCTGATACAGGTTTTTTGCAGAAACCTCTCTCCTCAGAATAAAATTAGTGATGTATGTTATTGTGTGGTATGTTTTCTCACATTCTGTCTCTGTGTTTGAAACTGGTAAATTCTCCAGAATTTCCCCTCATAGCTTGCATGTGGTTTTTAAAATCATCTTTTCTTTACTCATACACCCTCAGGTTTTTGGATTTTTTGAAAATTTCTCTCTTCCCCCTTTCTATTTATTTATATATATGTACACACACACATACATAGGGACAGATATATGTGTAGTCAGAATATTTTTTTCTGAACTGTATGTGAGGAAGTTATTGACAGGATGCACTGTTAACACTAAAAACTTCAGTGCACATTTTGTAAAGACAAATATATTCTCTTTTATAACCATAATGTGGTTATCAAAATCAGGAAATTAACAATAATATTTTTATTTAATCTGTAGACCTTATTCAAATGTCATCAGTTTTCCCATTAACATCTTTTATAGCAAAAGGAACAAAAAAACTATTGTCCAGGTTCCAAAGTAAGAACATGAATTACATTTCAGGTCTCCAGTCTCCTTTAATCTGGAACAATTCCTAATATTTGTTTTTGATGACATTGACATTTTTTTAAAGAATATAGGCCATTTATTTTGGAAGATATTCTTTCAATTCAGTGTTTTTTGATGTTTCGTTATAAGTAGGTTATTGTACATTTTTGGCAGGAACATCACAAAAGTGGTGTTTTGTCCTCGGTGATTAGATAGAGACGCATGGTGTCTCTTTGTCACATTATTAGTGATAATAACTAAAAGTCATTATCCTCAGACTTTTATTTATTTAATTTTTACAAGCTTATTGAAGTATAATTGACATAAAATAAACTGTACACAGTTACCTCCAGTTTTTAATTTAACTGGTGTGTAAAGTTAATGACCTTAGAGGGTAGTCTTACAAATTCTCTTTGAATTATAGGAACTTTAAGAAATGTCAGGGCCATGTGATGGCCTGGTTTGGCAACAAAGTCAAGGTAGGTTGTACATGCTATATAAGAGGATGAATGACATGTAAAAGAACAGACTGACTTTGGAGTCTTTATCTAGTCTGAGTATTGGGCATCTTTGTTGTGGCCATGGCCTTTAAAATGTAGCTTCCTCATCTCCTGCTGTATTTGCTACCGTGAGTTATATTAGTAGTTCACTCTCAGATCAGTCTTAGGGATAAAAAAAATCCTTGAATTGGTTATAGGCTATATATCGGCAATCAATTTATAAATTAAGTTGTAAGTTTTATATTTATTTATTTATTTATTTTTCAACGTTTATTTTTATTTTTGGGACAGAGAGAGACAGAGCATGAACGGGGGAGGGGCAGAGAGAGAGGAGACACAGAATCGGAAACAGGCTCCAGGCTCTGAGCCATCAGCCCAGAGCCTGACGCGGGGCTCGAACTCACGGACCGCGAGATCGTGACCTGGCTGAAGTCGGACGCTTAACCGACTGCGCCACCCAGGCGCCCCAAGTTATAAGTTTTAAATACAGACTTCATTCAATATGAATTAAGATTCCTTGGTCTGTATATTTCTTGTAATAGTTCCTAAAAATTAGAATTTCAGAACAGGAAGAGATCTTAACCATCACAATGCAGAACTTTCCAGGCAGTATGACATAATGAACCTTTAGTCTCTGAGCAGCTGGGTTGGCCCTGGGATACCTGGAGCACTTGTGCTCGTTGCCTGTGTCTGCAAGCAGTCTTTTTTATCCTAGTGTGCTGTATAAATATTGCCCTTTTCTATGGACACCATGACACAAAGGGATAAGGAGGTACTGACTTTTTTTTTGTCCAACAACTCATTTAATCTGTAAATCTCTTCTGCTATATCTCTGCTAAATGATCATTGATCCTAGCTATTTATTCAGTGAATACTTTATACGGAATTGTGTGCCAGGCACTGTGCTATATGTAATGAATATAGCAATAAATAAAACAGATAAGCTGCTACCTACTGAGCTTTTACATTCTGTTAGACAAATCCAAGTAAATGAATAAATAAACAAGGTAGTTTAAGATTGAAGAAGGCACCATGGATGAAATGAACAGAGGGATGAAAGAGATATTAGAGAACTTGAGGTGGATTGTTTAAAGAAGATATTTTTGAAGAAGTTTCATTTGACTGAGACTGGTAGGGTTAGAATGAACAGGCTTCAAAAGATAAGAGTATACTAGGAAGAGGCCTGAGTGTAGGAAAGGACTCACTGTATTTGAGGCCCAGAATGGGTGCAGGGGTGGCTGGAGTAGATGTGTGAAAGGGAGAATGGTAAAAGATAAGGTTGGGGGAGATGAGCTAGAGCCAGATCACAGACGGGCTTCGGGCCCTAGTGAGGATTTGGGATTTTATTCTAAAGAGCAATGGGAAGCCTGTGAAGGTTTTGAAGGCATAACCTTTGTTAACATTCTTAATTCCTCTAAACCCAAGTTCCTAATCTAAAAGACTTACTTGTGTGTTGCCTCTTTCATAAGGCTGTTGTGAGGCCTGTATGAGTGAACTCATGCAAGCATCAGTGCCTAGTTAGCCCTTAAAACATACTCTATTAGAAATATGTTTTCTCTTTTAGGATAGTGACAGTTCATCAGACTACTCTCATTATGACATATTCTTCAAAACTGTAGTTCTGTGCTTACCAGTCAAGTGTTTGATTATTAATTTGATTTCCCAAGTACCTTGACACTAGGAGTTGAATGAAGTTCTCTGAGTAGGATATGTAAGTAAGAGACATCTCTTTTTTTTAATAAATCAATACGTTTCTATTCTGGTTTATATAACAGTGGTTTATGAATTGAGTATTAAGTCTCATCTCTGGAAATATGGAATAAAGTCCACTTACAGATCAGGCGTAGATAAAATTTAAATAGCAAGTCTGTTTTCTGGACGTTGAAGACAAAGTAAGAGATTCTGGATGGTGGTAAATCACTAAATACAAATAGTATTTACTTTGAAACCTTTTGTTTTTAGTGTACAATTTCAACATTTTTCTAGTGGAAAAATATGATACGTGGTATGAATAATGTGGGACTGACAGTATCCATAAAATTGTTGCTTAACAGATTCCTGAGGAGCACCCTTAATTTTCTTTCTATAACTTTGGAGCATTTTTGTTATTCACACAAGTTAAAGTCACCTCAAACACTGACTTAGGCAATCCTGAACCGTTGGTCCTAAGGGAAATACAGAATTAGGTTCTTGCAAGTCTCTGATCTTCACAGTTTTAAATGTCAGCGCAGAACCTTGTTTTATATGTATTTCTGTTTAAAAAGACCGTGATTAAATTGATACTGTTGATTCATTAACATTGAAGTCACAGCCAAGAGCATGAAGCTGTAGCTCACACCTGAATGAAACTTTTCTAACATAGTAGGTGTTTTCTCTGTGAGGCACAATCCGTTCTTCTTGTATTTAGGAACACTAGACAGCACTTCAACACTGTGCTTGGGGGCCATTTTAAATAGCAAAATCCCCAAAAAAAAGCACAAAAATGTGAAAACCATGACACTAAATAGACTAAAAGGAATACTTGTTTACAGCGTGAAAGCAAATAAGAAAGAGGAGCGTTGTCCTGTTCAACCTCAGCTCGAAACATGCCCATCTGGTAACTCAAAATTTTCTCTACTCTGAGCAAGTACATATCTATAAATGACCACGAAAGCACCTAAGTAGTGATTTGGGGTTTACAAATAAGTTTTAGTGAGCAGGTAAATTCACAAATGCAGATTGACTCTAATTGTTTAATTTAGGGAGGTAGTTTTTTTTTTAAATGTACTTTTAGAGCGGAGATGTGATATAGATTAACATTTTTTAATGTTTTATTTATTTTTAAGAGTGAGAGAGACAGAGTGTGAGCTGGCGAGGGGCAGAGAGAGAGGGAGCCAGAATCTGAAGTAGGCTCCAGGCTCTGAGCTGTCAGCGCAGAGCCTGATGCGGGACCGAAACTCACGGAACATGAGATCATGTGAGCCAGAGTCGGATGCTTAACCCACTTAGCCACCCAGGCGCCCCTGATTAGTTTTTCTTATACTACTTTCTGTCTTGATGATGATTTTTATATTTTGGCTAAATCATTCTATGGTTCTAGCTATTTTCTTTGTAATCATTTAGTTCTCTTTGTGACTCTATTGCAACTTTACTTCTGAGGATAGCCTAGGTTCTTCATATTCCTAAACACAATTACTATCTTAATAAACAAATGAACAAGGGGAAATAAACTTTAAAACTTAGAAGACAAAGTAGAATACCTGTAACCTCAGAGTATGGAAAGATCTCTTAGGACACAGTAATTACAATTTGAAAATGAAACTATTGATAAGTTATTATCTATAAGTTATATTCAGTTACATTAAAATGGAGAATTTTGGTCCTCAATATAAACCATGAAGAAAATGAAAGTATAAGCCACAGAGTGGGAGAAGATACTGTAGTGTAAATCACTGATAAGTGATTAACATTAGGATATATAAAGAATTGCTATATATTATTAAGAAAAAACCTAGTAGAAAAATGGACAAACTTGGTAGCTCACAAAAGAGGAACCATAAGGAATACAATCAGTTCTGCTATAATGCTTGTTTTGAAAATGTGAAAGTGTTCCCAATGTGATTGATAGATTAGGGGATAATTTGGGCATAATGCAGATTTTTCATTTGCTTATGTATGAATTCATTCTTGAGAAGCACTGGGTGAATGCAAAAAACTGCACCCGTCTGAGATGAGCCACTTAAGAATATGCAAAATACACACCCCTCAAACATCTTTCATCCACCTGCATTCAGTGAGTGTGGTATGAGCCACCCCCACCCGTCGACATCTAGTCTTGGAATTTTCTGTCTGATTTCAGATAACACTCCTTCCACCACTTTATAGTAGCTTTATAGTCCTTTGCAACATCTACCTCTTTAAGCAAACTCCGGGTCTGTTTCAAAGTGATATGCTCTGTTCATTGTATTACGTATGTATTTCTTAATCGTTTAACATGTATAAAACTCGACTATCTTTATTAGAGTCCTACTTTTTTATTAATGGGTATCACTGACCCCTTTATTCCCATAAGCTCTGTGGTTTTAATAGCCTTTTTTTTTTAACTCTTTTTTTGTATAGCTCAGTGATTTTAGTGACAACGTATGTTGTATGTAGCAGAACTGACTGCACATACAGTGTGATACTTTTATATAAAGTTCAAAGACATGTAAAACTAAACTTGTATATGAATGTGGATAAAACTCTAAAGGGGATGAAAGGAGGGGTCACGGATGGGATAGGGGAGGGGTGCACAAAGTTCTTTCAAAGATTATGTTAGATTGTTTCTTCAACCGGATAGTAGGTACAGTGGGTGATGGTTGCTTATTATTTTTATACCATACGTATATTTCATTGAGACATAATTCACATGCCATGCAATTCACACATTTAAAGTGTCCATTTCATTGGTTTCCAGTATATCCTCAGAGTTGTGCAACCATCACCACGATTTTAGAGCACCTTTATTACCCCCAAAAAGAAACCATATACTTGTTAGCAGTTACTCACCATTTTCCCCCGTGACCCCAGCCCTAGGCAGCCACTGATGTCCTTTCCATCTCTTTGAATTTGCTTATTGTACACATTGCACATAAACAGAATCATACAATATGGGGTCTTTTGTGACTGGCTTCTTTTCATTTATCAAAATTTAAAGGTTCATTCATGTTGTTACGTGTATCAGTGCTTTCTTTCTTTCTATGGCTGAATAGTATCCCATTATATGAATATAGCATATTTCATTTACCTACTCATCAGTTGAAAGACCTTTATGTTGTTTCCTCTTTTTGGTTATTATAATAATGCTGCTATGAATATTTTTGTACAAAATTTCATATGGACGTAATGTTTCTATTTCTCTTGAGTACATACCCACGATTGGAACTGATGGGTCATAGGGTAACTCTTTGTTTAATCTTTTGAGGAACTGCCAGACTGTTTTGCAGAGTTCCTGCACCATTTCACAATCCCACTAGCAGTATACCTATGTATACTTTATATGTTTTTTAGTATATATACACTCCATACATTTTAATGCTTTTCAAAAAACACAGTAGGGACAGTTGAAGTGGATTACTATCTTTTTTTTTTTTTAAGTTTATTTCTTTATTTTGAGAGCAAGAAGGAGAGTGCGAGCAAGGGAGGGGCAGAGAGGGAGAGAGAGAATCCCAAGCAGGCTCTGCATGGTCAGGACAGAGCCCAGTGCAGGACTCAAACCCATGAACAATGCAGTCTTGACCTGAGCTGAAGTTGGGTGCTTAACCAACTGAGCCACCCAGGTGCCCCTATCTTTTTGTCTTTGAGCACAGTATAGATGTTGGGGTGAGAGACTCTCCAAAGGTAGGGATTCTGTCAGATGATAAGGTTTAGTTCAACATTTGGAGTTCTGATCACTGGATCTTTGTAGAGCCCTGGGTTAATTCGTGGAGTAAGAAAACTTTGTCTTCAGCAGACTTCCCATAATTTCTTCTGAATCTCTCCTCATTTATTCTCTTTTCTTCTAGGTGCTTCCTGAGTTTGTGCCATCCTTCTGAAGGCCTAGTTGTACAGGTTCCCAAATGACCCTTCCCTTCTCTTTGCTTTTATAAAACTTTTCATTTTCTCAGTGTTTGTCTCTCAGAGGCAAGTATCCTATACTAACTTACTATTGACTGATGTTAGGTTAATGTTTTACAATTGTCAAAGGATTTCCATTTTATTATTTTAAATTCTTTTTTTTTTTTTTAATTTTTTTTTCAACGTTTTTTATTTATTTTTGGGACAGAGAGAGACAGAGCATGAACGGGGGAGGGGCAGAGAGAGAGGGAGACACAGAATCGGAAACAGGCTCCAGGCTCTGAGCCATCAGCCCAGAGCCTGACGCGGGGCTCGAACTCACGGACCACGAGATCGTGACCTGGCTGAAGTCGGACGCTTAGCCGACTGCGCCACCCAGGCGCCCCAAAGGATTTCCATTTTAAAAGATAATTTTGTTCAACTCATGCTCTGTCTCTGTCTCTCAAAAATCAATAAATATTTTAAAAATTAAAAAAAGAGAAAATAATTTTATTCAAAAGAATATATTTTATGATGTAATGGTGAGCTTCCAAGGCAGGAATGAGTAGATGCATGTGTTCTGCGTGTGTGTGTGTGTGTGTGTGTGTGTGTGTATGGGAATGAATAACTATAGTACCCAGTAAACCATGCATGTGATTCTCTGTTTCTGGTGAGATCTTTTTATACAGCTTCATTCTGACCAGGCCTGACTCTACCTCTAAGTGCCTTCTTGTGTTAAGAAGTGCCTTCTTATGTAGGCCTCTTTGGCTATTTTTCACTGATCTCAGACTATAGTGGACTTTCGGATATTTCTATATATGTAGTTACTCAGCATCTTTTGAATATCTGTCTTCTCTTGGGGGAAATGCTACTTTTAGTTCTGTATCCCGAAGCCAGAAGACAATTTCCTCATCTTTTTTGAAGCCGGGGCTCAGGCATATGATCCAGACCCAGCCAATCAGATGCAGTCATTTGAATTTGGAAGAGAAAAGTGTGAAGAAGATGGTATAGTTTGGAATCTGTTCCTAATGAAGGTGGCAGAGCTGGCATAGAGATTGGCTTTTCATGGGTGGCAAATGGTGGGGCCCTTAGTCACTGTGCCTTCGGCTCCCAAGATGTGAGGTGTGGCTTCAGTGCCCAGTGGCAGTCTTGCATGAGGATTTGGGTATTGTTGCAGGTTACATAGGGATCAGGCCTTCTGGGAAATTCGGAAAGCTCTGTAATATTTTTCAGAAATCTCTCTTCTGCTTACACTAGCTAGAATTGTCTCTATCTCTTTCTTGAATCCTTAGACTCTTTCTTAACTGATGTTTAAATCTTTATTTGGGTGATAAACATGAGGTCCAGATCTTAATTACTTCACTAGAGAAGGAAGGTTTGCCTAGTAGCTTTTCAATTGGCCTTTAAGAAAATATATGTATCTTATGAACTATTGAAAGCATACAGAATGGGGCGCCTGGGTGGCGCAGTCGGTTAAGCGTCCAACTTCAGCCAGGTCACGATCTCGCGGTCCGTGAGTTCGAGCCCCGCGTCGGGCTCTGGGCTGATGGCTCAGAGCCTGGAGCCTGTTTCCGATTCTGTGTCTCCTCTCTCTCTGCCCCTCCCCCGTTCATGCTCTGTCTCTCTCTGTCCCAAAAATAAAAATAAACGTTGAAAAAAAAAATTAAAAAAAAAAAAAGAAAGCATACAGAAAGTAACTGGATAATAAAATAAACAACCATGTACCCACATCCAGCTTCATCAAATGTATACATTTAGTTACATTACCTTTAGATTTTTTAGAGGAGTAAAACATTACAAATATAGTCTACTTACTTGACTCTTAATTGACTACATATGCTTTGTTCTTTTCCATCTACAAACTTAAGAGTCTCACATTCTATTTCTATTATTTTAAGAGGTGTCAGCATGCATTTTTGTCTTACCAAAATCCTGTGTTATTTAGTCTCTTACCCTTCTGATCAATACAAGGACTCAAAGTTTTTCAGTCATCTCTCCTGCCCATCTAACATACATATATGTAGGTTGCAAATAACAAAAACCCCAAGTACTGTCATTTAAGCAAAACAAGATTTCTCTGTTATATAACAAGAAGCTCAAACTAATGCAATTTGGTCAGCAACTCATTAATATTGGGACCACTGTCTCTGCAATTTTCATGGCCAGTGAGAGCCCTTTAGGCTGTCTTCTGTGTCATTTTGACATACCTTCATTATTTCTTGAGCCATTCTGGTCCATTAAGATGTTCCAAGCTCACCTTGTATTTTCATTGCCCCAGCCCTGGAATCAGCCATATTCTCTAAGTATCCCTGTTTCCTTTTAGTGGAGAATGGCATTTAGAAACCAAGATTTACGTATAAGGTGAGTTCATTGCTACTGGGTGTTGCTGCTTCTGGGTCTCCTCAGTGGAAAAAATCTAGAGAACACACACACACACACACACACACACACACACACAATGAGAACAAATTTGAATCAATATCTGTCTGGAAAACCATGACTCCCATTTCAACACCACAAAGTTCATTATAATTTTCTCCTGTTTCATGTTTGTAACTCCCTTTTTTGACAGTGTGAAACCTGGTTTCTATAAACTTAATATGTTTAATTATTAGATCAGTCCTCTCTGATTATAGCTAACCTCCTATCACCACTTGCCTCTCCTTCCCTCACCATCTTCTTACCTTCTTAGGCTCCAGTACTCTAGGATGGTTCAGTCCTTCCCCTAGCTCCACCCCAACCAGTGAATATTCTCTTCTCCCTGTGTGAACTTCCCAGAGCCCACAGTAGGCCATCATTGGTAACTATGCAGATTTTCTCCAAACCCCTGCTTGGGTGTGCTTCCTTCTCCACCTCCATTGACACATCTGCCTTGCTTAGCCCTACTTGAACCTTTGGACTGAATTACATAAATCCTTCCTTCCATTCTTCCTTTCTCTTGTTTTACAGACACAGGTCTTCCTATCCTTAAGGATATCATGATATTTTAGTTTTTTTTTTTTCATTTTTTTTTTTTTGCCTACTACCTGCATTGTCTCTTTTCCTCTGAATTATATATATTTTTCCTGTTTGTTTTATTTTAGCTTTTATGTTAGAGACATCCCTCAAATGTCTGGTGATCCTTACCTGCTTATTCATTTAGTCCTATGGCTTTAAATGTTAATAATTCTGATGGTTCCCAAAATTATATTGCCACTTTGATCCTTTCCCCTGAATTTTGGGCTCAGCAAGTTTCCTGCTCGGTATCTCCATTTGGATATCTAATAAGCATCCAAAATCAGCATATTCAAAATGGGATTCTTGATTTTCTTGTAAATGTTCTCTTCCTCATTTTAGTAAAGGCCAACATCACTCATCTAGTAGCTCAGGCCAGAGAAGCTCTGGGATCACCTATGATTTTTCCTTTTTCTCCTGCAGCCAGTATTCACTCCGTCAGCAAAATCACTTGTGGTTGTTTTTTTTTAATTTTTTAATTTTTTTAGGTTTATTTATTTTTGAGGGAAAGAGCGAGCACAAACAGAGGAAGGACACAGAGAGAGAGAGAGAGAGAGAGAGAGAGAGAGAGAGAGAGAGAATATCCCAAGCAGACTCTGCACCATCAGCACAGAGCCCGATGCGGGGCTCGAACTCACAAACCACAAGATCGTCACCTGCTTCGGATACTTAACCAACTGAGCCACCCAGGTGCTCCATTTTTTTTTTTTTTTTTAAATAGAATCTGAGAGGACAAGAAGCAAAGAGTGCACACTAGCAATGTGCACAACTAGTACCCAGGTCTTAGTCTCTAACACCATTCCCTATTTAAAAAACCAAGCACCTCGGAGAACTGGATGATTCTAGGGCTGGGGCAGGGTAGGTATAAGATGATCCTGGAGTATCTTGTTATGCCAAAATGTATGGGAGTGCTGAAGAAGAAGATGGAGACATGTCACAAGGACATAGGAGCCAATTTGAAAAGTTTTCATTTGCCAAATCTGGTACAGTTTGAGCTCCGATATAGTTAAATACAGTAATGGATTATAAACCATTGGAAAAAACAAGAATTCATGAATTCACAATTGTAAGGGACAGAAAGATAAATGGGTGAAGAGGGAAAGCTGTTACAGTCAAATGCAGAGACCAACTGGTAAATGTGGAAAGGCTGCTGGAATTGGAAAATCATCATTTTAAAATCTTACAGTTAAGACTGGATCAGGCAGGAATCATCAGGAAATTCTAATATTGGGGGGAAATTTTGTTTAGGAGTAGAATATTCATGTGGTTTTAAAGTGTCTCCCCAGAAGTGAGTGAACAGGGAAAAAGTAACACTAGTAGTGCAGCATAGAAATTAGATAATACTTTGACCAGGTGATCAAATTAACAGCACCAATAAGGGACAGATGGACATTCTGTGCCTCCAGATGTGATACCCTGAGAAGATTACAACATCACCTGTGTATCACTGAGAATACATAATCTGAATCTAATCATGAGGAAATGTCAGACAAACCCAAAATGAGGAGCATTCTAATTTTAAAATGAAGGGAGAGGACTGTATTCTTCAAAAATGTCAATGTAATAAATGTTCTGGGCATGTTCCAGATTAAAGGAGCCTAAAGAGATTGACAGCTAAATGCAATATCCAATCCTAGCATGGATCGTGAGCTAGAGGGGATACAATGCTAGGACATTATTGGGTCAACTGACAAAATTGGAGTGCAAACAGTAGATTAGATGAAAGTATTGTATCATGTTAAGGTTATTGGAGTTGATAACAGTACTGTGATTATGTGAGAGAATATTGCATTTTTAGGAAATACTGAAGTGTGTAGGGGAAATGGACCATGATATATGTAACTTACCCTCAAGTAGTTGAAAAAAGAAACTCTGCGTATGTAAACATGGGGGTGTGTCCGTGCATGTGTGCGTGCATTTGATAGGAGTAAAATGTTGATACTAGGAAAATAGGTGAATCTGGTAAAGGATGTATGAGTGTTCTTTGTACTACTTTAATTTTAGCTACTTTTGTATAAGTTTGAAACTATTAAAAACAAAAGCATAACCCAAATCTCACTCGTCTCACTTCTTCCTCCTTTTGTCAAGCAACCTTCATGTCTTGCTTGGACTACTGCAATAGCCAACCAGCTGATGTCTCTGCTTCCATCTGTGCTGCCCTGCAGTCATTTCTTCACACAACTGGCAAAGTGATTCTTTCAAAACATAATTCAGATAATATCACTCTTCTTCTCATGGCTTATGATTTTACCTGAAATAAAGCTCCAGTCCATAACTAGAGTCTTTAAGGCCTGTGTATTGTGGCCTATTTCATCCTCTCTGATATTACCCCACCCCATCACTCTGCCACATTTTTGTTCCCACTGAATTGGCCTCTCTGTTCGTCCAGTAGGCCAAATGTACTCTCTCTGGGGTTTTACTTGCTCTTTTGTCTGCCTGGAACACTCTGCCCAGATAGCTGTGGTTCCCCCCATCCCTTCTGGCCTTTGCTGGAATCTATCCTCATCAGAGACCCTTTCCCTGACTTTCCCAGTTAAAACAACATTCCTCCTCCTCCCTACCCATTACATTCTATCCTCCATTCCTGCTTTATTTCTATTTCTGTTCTGCATTCTGTATTTGTTTGTCTGTTTTCTTTTTATAATGTAAGTTCTGTGAAAGAGGGCCTTCATTTTGTTCACCTCTGTATCCCCAGAGCTTAGAATAGTGCCTGGCACATAGTAGGCTCTCAGTAAATTCTTGAAAGTGGAAGAATGAGCTTCTAGGCACTTAAAAAAGCTGATTGAAAACTCACGGTGTGTGAGTGGAGCTTCTTGGTTTTGGTAGTCTTCACTGTAGGGTAATGGGTTTGGTGTGTGGAAATCCAGCTGTCAGATCTGTGTCTCTCAGGTCAGTCAGTTCCCCTGAGAGGTTTCCACCAATTTCCTGGCTGGAAGGGAAGAGAAGAAGGTGGAGGTGGTCTGTAGATTTGGCTCCTGATGTTCTGGGAACAAAGAGGAAGCTCTTTCTTGTCTGTTCTCAAGCTCCTTGTTCTTGGGAGATTTGCATGCTCCCCCTTGCCCTTTTATTCCTCTTATAATGGGGTTCTAGTTAGGAGTGGAGGCAAGCAAGTGTGTTCATTTCATCAGTCCAATTGGCTCTTTCAATAGAGGTCAGGTTTCTTATATCACAACTAAGAAAACTCCTGCTTGTTCTTATATGATATTAGGAAACTATGTCAAACTATAGTTGACTTGGGAACTGAAAGTCCTTTGCTCCCATTGAAATCATGCCTGTCAATTGAAAGGAGAACTTTCAAATGAGTGTTTTAGCCATTAGTCACTTGTGGCAATTTGAAGACTTAAAATGTGGCTTGTTTGAATTGAGATGTGCTGTGAGAGTAAAATACACATCAAATTTCAAAGACGGAAAAGAATGAAAATATGTTGTTAATAGTCCTAAAATATTGAGTACATGTTGAAATAATATTTTGGGTATATTGAATTTAAATACGGTATTAAGATTAAATTTATCTGTTTCTTTTTGCTTTTTAAAATGTCACTACTAGAAATTTAAATTGACCTGTACGAATTGCATTATAATTCTTTTGGACAGCAGTGCTGCAGCCTCCCACAACTAAGGCAAACAGTGGTCCTGGGTCCACAAAAGCCACGAAAGGATCAAAATTAGCATATAGAATTTGTACCCAACGATGGACACTTGCATGCTTCACCTTGCTGTTATTGTACTTTAGTATACTTTAGGAAGAGCTATTGCCCTTGTTAACTTTTTTTTTAAAGTTTTTTTTTTTTTTAACGTTTATTTATTTTTGGGACAGAGAGAGACAGAGCATGAATGGGGGAGGGGCAGAGAGAGAGGGAGACACAGAATCGGGGCTCGAACTCAGCGGACCGCGAGATCGTGACCCGGGCTGAAGTCGGATGCTTAACCGACTGAGCCACCCAGGCGCCCCATGCCCTTGTTAACTTTTAACTTTATATAGATTTGAACTTGCCAATTTGGTCCATCTCCTTTTTTTGAATGCTAAATTGCTAGTAAAACTCTAGAACAGAACAGAATAGATCCAACTTTTCCCAAACTGTGCTGTTCTATTTAAGAGTAGTGCTGTAACCTAGATACTTGGCTCCCAGGATTTTTAGTCCTGTAGAGAAATTCCAGAAGACACAAACAGTCGGGACAATGTTCGTCTTCCATAAATATAAGCACTTCTTCTAATTGCGTGAAAATAACCTATAGAAAGATCTACCCGCTGAAACAGAAATGGAGACTACTTTCCTTTGAGTGCCCAATAAATAATATTCATGATTATTGACTAGTACTGGATCAATTTGGCCTCAAAGCCCAATTGATCACACTAGTATTCTTATAGCTATATTGGACTTTTACTTCTCCACAGAGGCACAGATTATAGTACGTTTGGCATTCATTTTTAATTTTATGAAGAGTATTTCAAATTAAAACCTCCTATCAGATCACTCTCCCTCCTCTGAGACGTTAATGTGGTCCTTATATAATTAAGCCATCCACCATTCAAGCCGATTAACAACTTCCAGGATAAGAATTTGAGGTTGAAAACACTATTCCCAAATGCCATTCTTCAGCCTGAAGGATTAGGGAATTACAGCCCCTCATTTCTGACTCATCTTTTATCAGAATGCTAAAAGATAAAATCATTCTTATTTCTCACTTCCATTCCTTTTCCCTTACTTGTGTGCTTAGGAAGATAATTTTTCCTCAAGACCTGAAGAATTATGTCTATTTTTTTCTTAAGGTTGAGAGATATCAGAGTAGGTAGCCAGATTTTTATGTCCCTCAGGCTGACTTTCTGGGTCAATCCGTTTTCAAAAGAATCCTTTTCAAATAGTTAGCAGATAATTTTAATATGAAAGTATTCCCCTCACAGTTGAAATTTTCTCTATCTTTCCTTCCGTAGTCTCACTCTTCAGAGAGCACATTTCATCTTTGTTTTTAGTTTTTCTGCTAGTTACCCACCTGAAATCTAAGTTGTATTTTTAAACTAGGTATGTAGTTTTTTTCTTGGTGAGCAATTTGGTTTATTTATATTGTTTCCTACCCCCTTTCTTCCTCTTTCTCTCTAGTTTTATAAGTTATAGTATAATTTTTAGTTCTTCTACAGGTTATTTTTCTACCGTGAATAATCTATTCACTAACTTTGATTCCATCAACATCAGATTGCATTTCTTGACTTTCAGTATGTAAGATGAGGAAGTTAGTATCCCCTCCTCTGTTATACTTTTAATTTTATGTTGTAATTATTTTTTGGAGAACAGTGGTCTGGCTTTATCCTATGGGCAAATGATGTTCTTTGCCGTGGCTGAGTATGTGTATGGAAACTGGGGAGGGACCAAATGGCCCAGGTGTTACTCACACCTTCTTTTAATTTACTGCCCCATCTCCCGTTGCTGCTCTCTGTCCAAGCTTTGGGCATCTCCCAGTCGTGGCTGGAAAAATGGACTCCTACTTCTACTGCAACTCCTTCTCATAATTTAATTTGGGTCTCCTCCACTAAGGTGTATTTTTCAGTGTAGTCTCACTTGCTATCTGTCTTCCAGAAATTTATCAAAATCTGGTCTTCTGCAGCCCCTCCACCCTTCCCAATGGATTTATATATACCCTTTGCTGTCCTATCAGTGGGAATTTGGAAGGAAATACGGGAGATTAAAACACAAGTGCTCAGTCTGCTATCTCAAACTAGAGGATCTAAAAGTAATACTTGGCTTTTCAATTATCTTAAGTAGTTCTTAAATATTGTTCTGGTACTTTTGTACTGTTCAAAGTGCTCTTACATAATCTATTTAGTCTTTGTGACAACCTTTGTAGGTGAGACATGTATTATTCTTGTTTTACAAAATAGGAAACTAGGATTAGAGAGGCTAAGTAAGGGATTTACCAAAGGTCACTTGCCTAAGTAAGTTGCAGAACTGGAATAAAGATTAGAGTCCAAATCTTCCCACTCATGGTGTGGTTAGCTCTATTTTTATTATACAAGTTTTAATTGGGTGCAGGGTTATCAGTGTCCTCAAATTTTTAGTCCTTCCCCCATCTCTCCCTTCCTTCTTCCCTCCATGGTCTTTGTGCCTTATCTTCTTTGAAATAGCACCTCAGCTCTCTTTACTAGCTCTTTTATTCTGTCTTCTTGTAATGTCTCATTTTTTGGATTAGGAGATGGTTGGGCTTTTCTGGCTATTTTTGGGAGAAAACCAGGGTCCTTATGTGGTTTCATTTTTCTGTAGGTTAATGTACCTGTTCATATGTAGCTGCTCTTCACTTGTTAAACGAGAAACATGCTATGATTTTAAACATTTTCCACTTGACTTTCCATTCTTTCCAAAATCAGTCAGGAAACCAGAGTAAAGAATTGTTCTGTGTTGGCTGGTATTATTAGTGCCAGTAGATAAAGGCTACACATAGGTAGTTTGGTTGTGTCAGTGTGATTGGTTTCTTTAAAGTAGTTGGACATGCATTCTGGACATAGCCCATATGGTATCATACGCATTTGTTTACTTGTCATACTTATTTACTAGGTAAAAATCAACCTGTAACAGATCTTCTTCAAGACTATTTGTGTCCTACACTCCAACACTATTCAAAACTTCATTTGCCTAGAGATCTGGGAGGTGGGCTACAGGATACTTGTGATTGATGTGACAATGTAATCTTCTTATAGAATAGACTAGGGTTCATGCCATAGATAGATCTCTTTTTTTTTTCCTGGAAGGAACATGCACCTGCACTCACACACACAGAGTAACTTCATTGAGGCTATCTGTAGAGTTAGGTTTATTGAGTTGCACAACTCCAGGTTGCGCCATTTATAAAATTCTGTGTGAATGTTGCCTTCTAGAATTGTGCCTAAAGGCAGCCCTACTAGACTTATCTAATTTATGAATTCATAGAATTTAATTTAATGGAATAATTTTAAGTTTCAGAGTCTTTGTTCAGCCATGATCCTGACTCACTGTAACGTCTTTTGTCTTATATATTTATTTATTTTGTTATACAAAGTTTAAAAAATACCATTGACTCTATTGTCCACTTACCTCACAGAGAAGATACAAGGATTGTTGGATTAAAAAAATTATAATAGAATTCCATGGAGATGAGGTTTTATGACAATCGTGTGCACCAGCTATAGAGGCTAAGAAGCACAAGAGCTCCTGCTTATGAAATATAAAATATTTCATATAGTTCTAAAGTTTGAAAATGAGCCTTATGTACTTGTTATTATATAGCCATACTTGGTTATCTTTAAGTTGTGCTTAGACCTGTGGTTCACCTTTTTTCAACGAGGAATTATTTGGGTCCAATGCATACATTACTTGTTTGTTTAAAATGTTATAAATTTGAGGGGTGCCTGGGTGATTCAGTTGGTTAAGTGTCCGACTTAACCTCTGGTTCGTGAGTTTGAGCCCCACGTTGGGCTGTCTGCTGATAGCTCAGATCCTGGAGGCTGCTTCAGATTCCGTATCTCCCTCTCTCTCTGCCCCTTGCGTTCTGTCTCTCTCTCTCTCTCTCTCAAAAATAAATAAAACATTAAAAATAAATAAATAAAATGTTATCGATTTGACAAAAACTTTTTTTAATCTTGAATTTTCCATTATATAATTCCAACTCTAAAGCTCACGTTTTGCTTTTTAACTTTTAAAAAGAATGATCTTTATTTTTTAATTAAAGTTTTTGATTCTAGTTATAATAGAAGAATTTGACATCTGTGGAAATAGGAAACATGCAAATACTATTATCTTCCCTGCTTATTAAAAAAAGGGTTAGATGTAGATATTGACAAATCTTTATGAATGGAAGCATGTATATCTAGTGTAATCCTGTACTATTTTTAAATTAATTTTAGATAAAACCTTTTCATTTGAAAAGTTAAAATATAAAAATTGGAAAAGATTACGAAGTTTAAAACTTCCCTGAACTTTTTTGTAAGTATTATCCTCTGCTACATTTAATTAGCTGGGGTTTTTTTGTATTTCCTGTGTAAGTTGTATTTTACATTCTTGGAGGACTAATGTGGAAGTTGTACAGATTTCTGAAAAATGTATTTTTAAAAACCTGAAAGAAATCTCTTCCCATTCATCATCTCATTCTGCTATATCCCGTGGTGCCAGGCTTTACACATAGGTACAGAATAAATGTTTGCCCTGTACTGAGTTGAAATTTTTACTGTGGGACTGAAACGAGCCCCATGAAGGAGCTGAAAAAAACAACTGACCGTGCTGGATACATAGCCCAAGCTATTGTTTAGTCTCTGCATGTACTGCTCTGATTTTTAACTTGTAGGATTTTGAGTCCCTCGTTGTTCCTAACAGGCTGGTTGGCTTTGCTTTACCCAGATTATTTGGCTTTGGTGTTAAAACAGGATGTTAGATGCTGGGATTAAGGAGTGTCTTGAAATGCTTCTTCTGTTTAGCACTCTTCTCCACTTTCAAATTAACTACTTACAGCTTTAATAAAGTAAGGCAAAACTTTGCCCTCTCCCTAACTAAACCTGTAGCATCTGGCAGTAGGAAAAAGTATAGTGGGACTTATTGGCACCATGGTGCAGAGCACTGAAGAATTCCATATTGTGACAACACATCAAAATAAATTGCTGTCAACAGACCAAAACACCAAGTGCTGTGATTCTGTCTGACGTGTGAAGATCCAGACAGGCTGTCTTGACAAGTTGTGGTGGAGCACCTGCATTTGACAGAAGACAGTGATATAAATCTGATTTGCCTGATATGAAGCACCTAGATATAGTTAATGCTGGTGACAATAGTCTGCATAAAATTTCCAAGACATAAGCCTGATTTTATTTTGCCTCTATTATGTGGTATTATTTTTTTGGTCACATTTTGATACATACTTGGTTCCTGTTTGTGTTCATAGTTTGGATTTGAAATATAATTATAAATAATAAACTCTGAAAAATGTAACAAATTAAGATTTAAGTCAGTTTTGTTTTTTTTTTTGGTTGTATCGCACAAGGCAACACCATTGCAGTTGCTCAAAGCAGAAGAAATGCGATGAAATTTTATTTTATACTAATCATAAAAGTAATCATAGTTGAGGCTATGAGTTAATTTTGTAACTTATAGCCAAAATATTGAAAACAGTGGGTTAAAAGTCATGAGTTACTGTAAATCTTTTCTCAAGCTGTATTTGGCTTTAAAGCCTTCGGAAGAGGTAAAATCACTGAATAGGTGGTTAATTTTTACCTTTCATTACCAATAAATGATAACTTTTTATAGTACTAGCATATATCACAGCTCATTTAAGAATGTGTAAAACACAGCAGAGCTCTGGAGTTTAATTATAGAACTTCCTACTAGCTTCTCTTTCAGTTTTTCATGTAACCACAGATAACTTCATTCTGACAGTGGTAAACTAGTAAGAAACGCAAGGAGACAAATTTCAATTCTATTTTTCTAATTACATCTTAAGATTTAAGAGGTGTTAACAATGGGCTTTTATTTGGAAGAAAGAATCCTTTGAAAAGCAGAGGTTCATAGAGAGGGTTTAGGTTATATTTCTGCAAGTTGAGGACGATTTTTAAAAATAGAAATGAAGACAAGGTAATGTCAATTGTCTTCTTTTCTCACTTTTGTATAAAGTAACTAACTTGTAGCGTTCATGGTAAGTCTTGTCATTGTCCAGGTATAGAATGCCATTTGGTTTTCCCTGGGTTCAAAGATGCTGTTTCTTATTTAATTAATTTTTATCTCTTTTGAAGATTAGTTTCAAATTATAGCCAGTTGTTGCTGAATGTTGTTGGAAAACACAGAGGAAGATTTCAGGTATTCCCCCAAATTGAGAAAGCCTGAAAATCACACTGTCCACTATATAGTTTTTAAAGGCATAAATTATTATTATTTTTTTAAATTACCATTCATTCTTGACTCTATTGTTATTTTATCCCTTAAAGGCTGCTAATGAGAAATAGAGCCTCATTATGATTTTAAGGATGAGAAAGGAAGGCTTTTAATTAATGATATGTAAATGGTCTTGAATTGATTATGTTAGAATATCAAGAGAGATGGGTAGAAGCTGTGGTGTAATATATTTTAATTAAGAATTAATTAAAAATGATGGCAATTTCATAAAGCCTCACAGAAAATAGTGGAATTTACTTTCTGTCAGGAGTAAATTAGCCTGTGATTAAATAAAGGGCCTGCATTAATAGTGGAGTTATTTTTAAATTGTGCTATGAAGAATTATGTAATTTTTTCCAAATAAGTAAAATTAAAGTTTAATATTTAAAAGTGAGTTGTAAACAGTGGCAGGGAACTAACATGCTTATAAACCTGATATATTGTTTGTTTGTTAGAAAACTTTAGTGTAAATATTTTAAACTTCAGCATGTACATTGTGTGGCCTTAAAAAAATGAATTTTGGGGGCGCCTGGGTGGCTCAGTCGGTTGAGCATCCGACTTCAGCTCGGGTCATGATCTTACAGTTTGTGGTTCGAGCCCCACGTCGGGCTCTGTACTGACAGCTTAGAGCCTGGAGGCTGCTTCGGATGCTGTGTCTTCCTCTCTCTCTGCTCCACCTCTGCTCATGCTCTGTCTCTCAAGAATGAATAAACGTTAAAAAAACGTTTTTTTTTAATTAAAAAAAAAAAATGAACTTTATCCTATTGTCCGGTTAGTAGTGCTCTTACAGGTAACCTTAACAGTGTTTTTCCTTTAAGTTTATTGTACAGAAGATCTGGGGAAATTCTTTACTAATCACTTAAATTATTTTTAAAGGAGGTACTCTTTTTCTGAGGGGGGGAGGCGTTCTTCTCTAGAGTTTAAAAATGTTTCTTACTTAAATGTGGTTTTTCTTTGTAAATAATAATAGTTTTACTGAAGGTGATAGCACCCTGTTTGAAACTCTAAAAAGTATGTATTTCTTTGTGTTGAAACGATGTTTTCCTGAGCAGATTTAACAGGTGACATTATTTTTATAAACAAAAGTTTTCAGTTCAGAAAAGTTTTTAAAAGGAAACTGTTTGATTTTGGGGGCACCTGAATGGCTCAGTTGGTTACAAATCTGATTCTTGGGGTGCCTGGGTGGCTCAGTTGGTTGAATGTCTGACTTCAGCTCAGGTCATGATCTCATGGTTCATGGGTTTGAGCCTTTCATCAGGCTCTGTGCTGACAGTTCAGAGCCTGGAGCTGGTGTGGATTCTGTATCTCCCTCTCTCTCTGCCCCTCTCCTGCTCCCTCTCTATCTCTCAAAAATGAATAAATGTTAAAAATTTTTTTAAATCTTGGGGCGCCTGGGTGGCGCAGTCGGTTAAGCGTCCGACTTCAGCCAGGTCACGATCTCGCGGTCCGTGAGTTCGAGCCCCGCGTCAGGCTCTGGGCTGATGGCTCAGAGCCTGGAGCCTGTTTCCAATTCTGTGTCTCCCTCTCCCTCTGCCCCTCCCCCGCTCATGCTCTGTCTCTCTCTGTCCCAAAAATAAATAAACGTTGAAAAAAAAAAAAATTAAAAAAATTTTTTTAAATCCAACTTGATTTTGGTTCAGGTCCTGGACTCATGGTTGGTGAGTTCTAGCCCTTTATCAGGCTCTGCATTGAGCCTGCTTGGAATTCTCTCTCTCTCCCCCTCTCTCTCTACCCCTTACCTGCTCGTTTGCTGTCACTCTCTCAAAATGAATAAAATAAACATTTATAAATAAATGGAAAACCTGTTTGATTTTGATTTGGATTATAATTTGACCATAGTAGAAGAAAGGCTGTATAACCTAATAAATGCATATATTTCATTAATGTTTTCCCATACATTCACATACAGTATCATCTCAGTGTTGTAGTTGATTGTATTAGATTATTATGTACAGCTCCACACGATACTTGTGACATCCTCAACCTTAATTTGGTACTTCATACTTATGAAATACACATTAATGAATAGCTGAATTTGGGGATTTTATAGATAATCTGTATCAGTAGTTGTATTATTTGGGTATACTTTGTATATTGGTGTATAATTTACATACATTTGTGAGTTTTTATTTTTTCTTAAGTAGCTAATAAAATGTGAGTTTTTCTTTGTTAGTAACTGTTACCATGCACTAGGTCTCAGTGCCTATGGGCAAACCCATTTAGCACGTATGGATCTTGTATATGAAGGTTCATATTACAGCAATATTGCAGCCACTATGATATTCGAAACTCAGAAATACAGTTGTGGGAAAGGGGTAAGTGAACATTCCCTGGTTCCCTCTGCAAATGCTTATTGTTGCTGCTGATTGCTAACATTTTCAAATTTACCCCACTGTAGTATGTGAAAATATATACATTATTTAAAAAGTCGTCATGATTCTCTGTATTTACTTTTATTCACTTGTCTGTGTTACTCAGAAAATGGATTTTATGTACCTCTATGTATTACACTGTTCATTGCTTTTATCTTAATGTTGGTTTTAAGTTGTAAAGATAGTTTTAAAATGACTGAACTTAGCCTATATAATATTAACACAGCTCTTTTTTTTTTTTTTAATTTTTTTTTTTCAACGTTTATTTTTTTGGGGAGAGAGAGAGAGACAGAGCATGAACGGGGGAGGGGCAGAGAGAGAGGGAGACACAGAATCGGAAACAGGCTCCAGGCTCTGAGCCATCAGCCCAGAGCCTGATGCGGGGCTCGAACTCACGGACCGCGAGATCGTGACCTGGCTGAAGTCGGACGCTTAACCGACTGCGCCACCCAGGCGCCCCAACACAGCTCTTTTTAAGGGGAGAGATCGTATTTTTTTTAGTGATAGTTTTAAAGAGTGTTTTCTGTGTTAGGTTTGGGGACAATTTTATATTTCACATGGTTCCTAAGACAGTTTTAGAAGACTAAATAGTTGATTAGTGCTTCAGAACTTCTGTGGTAGTGGTTTTGGATCAGTCTACCTTTGTTTTTATCTTTTTTAAGAAAAATTCAAAAGGATCCAGGGGCACCTGGGTGGCTCAGTCAGTTAAGGGTCTGACACTTTGGTTTCAGCTCAGGTCATGATTTCACAGTTCGTGGGATCAAGCCCCACGTTGGGCTCTGTGGAGCCTGCTTGGGATTCTCTCTCTCCCTCTCTCTCTGCCCCTTCCTTGCTCACACTGTCTCTGTCTCTCTTAAAAGTAAATAAATGTACTTAAAAAGGATCCAGTACATTTTTATTTTGGAGTTTAGAAGTAGAAAAGAATGGTTAAGAGAATGAAATATAGATCCAGTGGGTAAATGTGAAGAGATTTGGATGGTGTTATAATTAGAGAAAAGAAGGCTAAAAAAGGTTGAAGGTTTTTATAAGATCAATGCCAAGTATTTGTTTTCTGTATATTATTATTTCTTTAAAATGTATATTTACTATTACTACTATTGTTTTTCTTTTGTAATTTATATTTAATTTTATCTTCATTAAATAAAAGATAAACATAAGCAAGTGACATTAAAATGAAAGCAGTAAAGATTTTGGTTGGCTTTTGAAGGAGCTACTTGACCACTAGTTTGAAAAATAACTGCTCAGTTTGTGAGTCTCTGTATGTATTGATGTGTTTTGGAGATGTGTTAGATATGCCTGTAGTCAGGGATCTTGAACAAAAGCTTCCTCAAGGGCCCTCCATTTCTGTTATCCCACGTTCCTGTATTGATCTGGTATTTGCAAGGAAGGATATGCCTTTAATTTCATGAGAATGAAATATCCTAATTAATTTGTGCTTGGCACAGGACACTTAGGCTTCTTGTTGCTTTTCTCCTAGTGGCTCAAAAGAAAAGAGAACTCTCTGGTAGTCTCTAAGGCGTATCTTAAGTCTAGTGAGCCAGGCCTTGTTTATAAGGAAATTTACAAGGTCTAGAAAGATAATACATAGACCTATTATAGTAGAATTAAATTAGACTCTATATGATGAATTAAATCTGACTGAAGATTTTTATTTTTATTTTTACTTTTTAATACTTTGTGCTTACTAGAGAAAGGGAGACCATTAGATTCCCAAGAATCCATGGTCTCAGCATTTCTTTCTGTAGCTCCAGCTGTTGTAACGCGACAGACAGTGCTTGCTACCATTTATTGAGAACTTACAACTTGCCATGCCTTGTGAAAAATGCTTTACATATGCGTTAATTCCTTTAATCCTCATATCAAATCTGTGATTTAGGTCACTGGTTCTCAAACTTTATGTTTTCAGGACCCCTTTCCATTCTACACAGAATTATTGAGAGCTGTGGAGATCTTTTGCTTATGCGGATTATACCTATCCATATTTACCATATTAGAAATCTCTAAAAATGTATTACTTTATTGTAAAATAATGATAGTAAACTGATTGTATTTTGACCTAAGTAACATTTTAAAGATACAAAGCAACTCCTAGTTTCCAAAAGAACACAGAAAGATGAATGCTATTTTTTTTTGCAAATCTCCTAATGTCTGACTTCAACAGCAGGGTTCTCCTATCTGCTCTGTGTTCAGGTCATTGTAATCTTATACACTTCATGTAGCCCCTTGTAAACTTCATTGTATACTCATGGGCAAGTGAGAATATAAACGGAAACAACATCTTTATAACATTATGAAAATAGTTTCGACCTTTCAGACCTCTCAGGAGCCCCAGGGGTACCTGGGCCACACCTTGAAAACCACCGATTTAATTAAGTGTTCTCATTTTACAAATAAACA
Source organism: Lynx canadensis (assembly GCF_007474595.2). NCBI lineage: Eukaryota > Metazoa > Chordata > Mammalia > Carnivora > Felidae > Lynx > Lynx canadensis. The sequence continues at coordinate 84,579,581 of NC_044315.2, forward strand.
CAACTATTTACTTCTGATAGGCTGTACTACCAACTATCCATTTTTCTTTGTCTTTTTTGCTCTCAGTTTTAGCATTAAAGGATCCATCCATGATTGTGATATCACCAGGTTTAATCTAGTTAGCTTACCTTATTTTAGAATCTAACTTGGGAGCTTTGCTAGACTATCCTGTGTATCTATTGAATTTTGCATTGGGAGACCAACTTTCTAATGTTAACTGTGATGGCAGTTTCAACCAGTTCAGTTCTAGCATAGTATCTTTAAATGAGGAAGGGAGTGACATTAATATTTAACTAATTCCAAAAGTTAAAACATTTAATTCTGAGGATAAACTGCTAAAGTTGAATATAGTGCAGAGATTCTAGCCTACTAAATTCCTTTATTCACCACAGTCTTAGCAAATTCTGGGAATGATTTTTACCTACTTCAAAATTTCCTGGCTCAAATCTTTAATATGTAGGATTCTTTATAAGAAAGAAAAAAGAAAAGAAAAGAAAAGAAAAGAAAAGAAAAGAAAAGAAAAGAACTTCCTTACTTGAAATCCAAATAATTTATTGACTGTTCTCATATCTTGATTATTTGTCATAAATGATAGGAATAACCTTCCTCTTTTCTCAAAATGTTTTTATGTGAAATTTGAGACAGGATTGAAAATCAGATATCATAAGTGCTTGGTGACTCTAGCTTGTCTGGAGTATTCACTGATTAATGTAGGGTCATTGGTGATTAGGGGAATCTTTCCTTTGAAAATATATCTATGATTATGAATGCTACAAACACATAATAATGGTAATATCAGTGCTAAGTATTTAGACAGTTCAACTTATTGTGTGAGGACCTTATTGGGAAGAATAGATTGCTCTGTCCTTCAATTATGGGCATAATTTTTAACCTAACAAAATTATGCAGTGTATAAATGAATGCATTTGAATGAGGTGTTGGTAGAAATTCTGAAGTAAAGGTTTATGTAGGATATATGCAATTTTTATATTTTAATTTTTAGTTATGAAATATTTCAGCCACACAGCTCTCTATATTCCCTTCTGCTAAATTTAATAAATGTTAGCATTTTGTCATATCTGTTTTAAATGTTTATTAAAAAATAAACCGAGTTACATATGGTTGAAGATTTCCCATACTTTCAGCCCACTAACTTTCCTACTTACACAAAAGTAGTGATTATCTTACAGTTGGTATATATGCTTCCCATTTGCATTTTTAAAAAATATACTACTGTATGTATGTGTTCATAAATAATACATAGTATTTTAGCGTTGATATAAATTATATACAGTACATATGTGTATTCAGGGTACATTGAGTCTATGTAATGTATATATTTTATATCTTGGTTTTTTTCTCACTGTTTTTTGAGTGTATGCAGTTTGATGACCTATGAATCGATTTTATTCATTGTAACTGCTTTGTAATATTCCATTGTGCATATAAACTTCATATACATTTCATTGTTGATGGATGTTTAAATTGTTTCCAAAGTTTTGCTCTTATAAGTATACTTGCACACATGTTCTTGTTCACATACAAATACTTCTTCTCTGTGTTATATACCTGAAAATAGCAATGTTGGGGTTATAGAGTATTCAATATTACCTGCCGTTGCTAAATTGCTCGGCATTTATACCAGTTTATGTTGCCATCAGGAATAAAACTATTTGGCACATACCTTTGCTCTGGAATTATGCACTTATTTTTCAGAATCAGAAACTAAATTCATTTAGGACCTCAGTCATCTATATCTTTATGTGTTGGATATAGATATCAGTAACTTTGAAGTTTGGACTTTTGCTGGATATAGTAATTGGTATTTTGGTTTTTTTGGACGCTCTGATTTGTTGTCCAGAGGACGTAAGTTATTAGTAAACTGACAAGATAAACACAAAACTCATTTAGTTAAATGTACTTGTATCCATATATTTACTAGGCAATAATTTTGTTTTGACTTGCCAGATCTGATATATGTAACTGTACGGCCTAGACAAGTGTTCCATATTTCAGAGTAATTAATGGTTTATGTAGAAATGCTCCAACTATATTTTTATTTGTTGAACATAATTTATTAGGAATCAAAACCAGCATATTTAGGATTGGACCAAAATTCAGGTTGTTTTAAGGTGTGGCGTGTTGATATGCATGTCACAATAAAGATTTGTCATAACAGAACCCTACAAAAGGGGAGATGGGAATAAATACTTTACAGCTCTTCTGCTATCTGGCACCATTTTTTAATGTATTCTAAGCCTGTAATAAAATTTTACTGGTTGATCATTTAAATGCAAGGCTAGAAATAAATTTGATGATCCATCTGGAAAAATAAGATTGGTCAGTTTTTAAAACTACTCTTGACCTTTCAATTAGCATATCAAGTTATATCAGACCAAACATAGCAGCTTCAGGCTCTAGTTAAACAATTTATTTATAATAGAAAGTTATTGACCACAAGGTTCTCTCACATATTAAAAGTTTTGTAATGTATTCAGAATGTCTAATTTATTCAATTTATTAGGAAATCAAAAGGAACATAGAGTTCTAAACATCATTCTGACAGATTTGTTTGCCCTTATTTCTATTAAAAGTATTTCAAAACCTTTGATTTGATACTGAAAATCAGTATATATAAGTCACCTTCTTTGTTCTAGGATAAACAGAATGCATGCTTTCTGCAGTTCCCTTGATCAATGAGAAAATGCCTTATAGCAAAACCACATGGAGAGAATGTAGCTGTAGGTAATCCCCCGAGAGCGTTTTTGATTGGAGCTGGGAGTTTGGTATTGAAAGAAGAGGGAGACAGACAGGTTGTTTGAAAAAATTCCCATTAGACCAAATGCTTATGTTGGAGCGGTGCTACAACATTTTTCATGAAGAAAGTGCAACTTTATCAATTTTAAAGGTTAAAGGCTGTTTGTTGCGTGATTGTAATAATGTATTTCTGTTTTGGAATTTTTGTATACATCTTATTGCACTTCATTAGCCAGTAGACCAGAAATTTCATTTATTCACATGCCGCTTGTCAGTCCTTCTTTTCTAGGATTTTGTTGTGGAAATGCATTATTAAAAAATCTTTCGTTTGGTTCTTAAAGTCATGGCAACTGCAGGACATTTTCTTTAGCTAATACACTCTTGTCAAGTTTACAGATGGCAAAAAGAGATAAACTTGATATGATTTCCAATTATTGTGATATACGTACCATGTTCATGTTGATAATCTTTCAGGAATTCTGATATCAGTAATGAGTAATCTCAATGTTTACTTTGCTAATCAGGGGTTAAACTTCTGTACATATTCAAAATTTGGTGCAATTTAGTTTACATTCTCATTATGTGACGTGAGTATGTGCTTAATTTCGAGTATCTCAGCAATTTGCTTTGCAGTTTTCCTTTCAGCCAAACTGTTAGGAAACTCAATATCTCAATGTCCCTTTCCTTAAATTTAAAAAAAAAGCAACCAAGTACAAATATTTAGCATTTTCCTGAAAGAACAGAAGCAAAGTTATTGTTTTAAGAAGATTCTAGTTGTAGGGGCGCCTGGGTGGCTCAGTCGGTTAAGCGACCTACTTCAGCTCAAGTCATCATCTCATGGTTTGTGAGTTCGAGCCCTGCATTGGGCTCTGTGCTGACAGCTCAGAGCCTGGAGCCTGCTTCAGATTCTGTGACTCCCTCTCTCTCTCTCTGCCCCTTCCCTGCTCCTGCTCTTTTTCTCTCTCAAAAATAAATAAACATTAAAAAAATTTTTTTAAAAAGAAAAGAAGATTCTAATTGTAGAATGAAAGTGCCATGGTCTTTTGAAGATTAGCTTGGTCCCAGCACTGCTCTGTGGCAGTGGAGCCCCAAATGCCTGGCCAAGCATCCCTTACCGACATCTGGAACCAGTTGCAATACATCACTGTCAAAACTGCTTTCTATACGTATCTGCATTTACACATTAGTTACCCACGCAGCACTCATCAAAAAAGCTGAACAATCTTGACATGGTGTCCCTTGTGGAACTGCAAAGGTGAACCGAAGTTGGGAGGCAGTGTCTCGCGTCACTGTCTGCTGAGCTCTTACAACAGGAAGCCTGATTAAAAGTGAAAGGAAAAATTTATCAGTTGCCTCAGCTCTGTAGACTTCAGTATAATTTTTTATTTACAAAAGGGATTTTTTGTATTATGTTAAAGCACATGTATTAAGAGCACCAAACTGATTTTATTTGTTTAGAAACAAGGAAAATATTTCTATTTTTTAGTTGATGAGTTGAAAAAAAGGTGGCTTTGTATGTTTCTTAGATTTGCTATTAGCTAAATATCTTCTAAGTATTGTTTTGAAAAAGCTTAAATTTAAAAGTAGAACCATGAATTATAGATTAAATACTGATGACACTGTGTCACTTAAATTTAACTGAAGAATAGTATAAAATTTGAAACAGTTGATCTTTGCCATTATATTGGTAATAAAAATGTTTTTATTAATTTTCAAAAAGCTGAATAATAGAAAAGGAGAAGTAGTTATTTATAGATGTTCGAAATTGTATATTTGTGCTTTTGTGTTGTTGTTGTTGTTGTTTTAGTTTTTATTTAAATTCCAGTTAGTTAACATGGAGTGTAATACTAATTTCAGGTGTACAATTTAGTGATTCAACACTTAAGATACAACACCCAGTGCTCATCACAACGTGTATGTACCTTAATCTCCATTACCTATTTAACCCATCCCTTATCTGTGCTTTTGAAAAAGAAACACAAATTTTGACAAAAAATAAACATTGGCCCTTTATATAGAGAACTATTCAGGATACTTTGCTAACATATACTCTGCAATAATACTAATCATAATCATAACCATTGCTGACATTTACTGGGCTTTTTAAAATGTACTAGAAACATTCTGTGTACTTTATATGGATTATCTTATTCAAACTTAATAAATAAGGTTCTATGTCCCCCATTTGATGGAAGGAGAGCCATGTTTAATGAAGTTAAGTGATTTACCCAAATTCATACAATTAATAAACGATAGAACTAGGATTCAGTCCCTTAGCAGTCTGATTCTAGAGCTCATACCGTTCTTTTTGTTGTTGTTTTATTTTTGGGTTTTTTATCCATTGTTTTATATGTTTTACATTTTATTATAAAAATTTCCAAGTATACAGGAGAGAGTACAGTGAACCTTAATATAACCATCAACCAGACGTAACCACCGTCAATATTTTATATTTGTTTCATATTTCCTCCCAACAACTTTTTCCCTGCTAGAATATCTTAAAGCAAATTCCAGACACCATGGTATTTCATCTCTAAATACTTAAATTCTCCCTTAAAGAAGGTATTTTCTTCCTTACGTAAACTATAGTGGCACTATCACACCTCACAAAATTAACAAGAGGTCTTCAATTAACAAGACTTTCTAAATACCCTCTAATATCTATTCTGATTTCCTGATTGTCTAACATAAGTCTTTTTACAGTTGGATTGTTTGGATCAGCATGTAAAAATGTCCATTTACTATATTTGATTGTTACGATATTAGCTATCTTTTAAATTAGAACAGATAAGGTCCCCCGGGTGGTTCATTCGATTAAGTGTTGGACCCTTGATTTCTGCCCAAGTCATGATCTTGTGGTTCATGGGTTCGAGCCTCATGTGGGGCTCTGCGCTGTCAGAGAGGGATTTCTCTCTCCCCTTTCTCTCTGCCCCTTCCCCTGCTTGCGCTCGCTCTCTCTCTCTCTCTCTCAAAATAAATAAATATTAAAAAAATAAATTAGAACAGATGGATGCCCCCACCACCGTTCTTTTCCATATACCGTTGACTTGTTAAAGAAACCAGAGTGGTTACTCTTGTAGAATACCTCACGTTCTGGAGTTCGCTGATTACTTCCTTGTGGCATTAATTTATGTCTCTATTCCATGAATAGATCTAAAAGCTTGATTAGACTCATATTGTATCACATCAGTCATAAAGTTTGGTTGTCTTACTTTTTGTAATACTAAGATTGATCAGTGGATTCCATAGTGCTGGCCTGATCCTTTCACTGTAAAGTTCCTTATTCATCTTCTAATGGTTTCACCATACATGGATGATCAGTGCTTGAATTACTGAATTTCTTAGGGGTTGAGAATGGTAATTTCCAATTATTTTATTCCTTCTTCATTTATTAGCCAGAATTCTTTAAAAGAGCTTTCTTTGCTCCACTAAGGCTATTTGGTTATCCTGAAATATAATTCATACCAGAAAGGCAGTATAAAATGCTTACTTCTTTCTCTTTGATTATCTATTTCCAGAGTAATGAGGTAGTGCCTTAGTATCTTCCAGTGGTATGTAAGTTTTTTGGTGTATTTCTTTCATTCTTTCTTCTGTTTTCCCTCTTTTTATTTTTTAGTAGTTATTATGAAGTCTTGGCTTTAAGTATCTCAGTGTGTTTTAATCAGTTGCAGGCACTGTACTTTTTTTAATTGAAGTATTGAGACGTTCACATTAGTTTCAAGTGTGCAACATAGTGATTCAACAAGTTTATCCATTTTGCTGTGCTCACCACAAATGTAGCTGCCATGGGCATTATACTTTTTGATGCTGAAATTGTCCCACATTTATCCAGTGGAAGCCCTTTCTAGATGGCTTGTATGTCCTTTTGACAAGACTCTATTATTAGCTTTCATAGCTTTCTACTTTCTGGTGCAACAAAATATGCCAGGCTCATCTTGAATATTCTTTGCATTAGACCTGGTATCTGTCATTTCTCCAGAGTCATCGTTCTTTTTATTGAGAAATGATATACAATTACCACAATACGGGTACATATAGAAATTGAATTGTTTGCTTTTAGGAAAAAGGAAGGGAAAAGACATGAGTTCACACTGATAATTCTAATTCAAATTTAAGATTATAGGGGCTTTTTTTACTTAACTTCTTTGGTCTTACACTTGTATCTCCTTTATTCTAAAAATTGGATTCCTAGCCAAAGTAACATAATTACTTATTTTCTGTGTCTTATGTTTATAACGGTTTCAAAATAACAATGGACTATTGAATGAAGTTAAAGTCTTCCTTGGACTTTTCGGTGGCGGGGGGAAGGTCCCCTCATTATATCTCCCTAGGATGTACAAACAGACCAGTGTGTGTGTGTGTGTGTGTGTGTGTGTAATGTTTTTTTTTTTTTTAAGTAATTTCTACATCCAACGTGGGGCTTGAATTCATGACCTGGAGATCAGGAGTCACATGTTGTACCCACTGCCAGCCAGGCATCCCCCGCTGTTTTGAGGTCAGACCGATAGGCTGTTACATCATTTATTATATTAGTCTTCAGTTTTTAAGATGGTTCTCTCCCATGACTTGGAGCCTGTATGGACTCCTTCCAGCGTTAGTAGTTGGTTTCAGCTTCGTTTGTCTGGGATCCCACATAACATTGGTCCCTTTCTCTCTGGAGTGATTTTTTGTTGATGAGGTCTGGGTTCCATGTCTACAGCCCCTTTTATACTAATTGTTGTCATCACCCCTTGCTGCTATTGGATGTTTTTTGGCCATACCTGTCTGTATTCTAGGATTTAGGGGGATTCCTTTAAACCTACTTTTGTAGAAGATGTCTTTTTCCTGAGTGCTGTCTCTTGTTCTGATGGTGAAATTTGGTGAGATTTTAAAAAATATGTACACTGTTGTGTTCTCATTTCAGAGTCTGTGTAATCTTAACCACTGTATGACACTGCTCTGTGATGCTGTTGTATGCAACTTGGTTTAAGAAGGGTTTCTTTTGAGCTTTATCCTTGGGTGCAAATTATCGAGGTATGATTAGGAAGAAGAGCGAATAGGGAGAAGAAATCAGTATTTACTCTAGTAAGTTCCTGCAATATACCAAGAATGTGCTGGCAATGAAAAAAATACTACATTTTATTGCTGAATCCTCATGATACCACCATGAATTTGTATTATCTTAATTTTATAGATCAGAAAATTGAGGATTAGCAAAATTAAGCAATTTACCTAAGGTTGCATGGCTAATAAGTGAAGGTTCTGGATTCAAATGTATCTGTATCTGGCTCCAGAGCCTGTGCCTTTCCTATTTACACTATACTTAACTTTCTAGAAACTTTGTGTAACATGCCTCTCAAAGGTAGCTTGCAGAGTTATTTAAACCAAAACGTTTTGGTTTGGGACAAAAAACACAAATCAACTTTGTGTAAACTCAGGTTAATTCTCTTAAGACATTTGCACCGATTGTGGGATATCTGCAAAGAGTCTTAACGTTTTTGAAAAACACTAGCTTAAAAGGTTGAGAAAGATATTTAAATGGTGTCTTTTCTTTGGTTCTTTATTAAAGATGAAGGAAGTAGAGCATGTGCTACCATAAAATATATGTGGCTTCCAAATTCTTAGGAAAGTGCCAGAATGGTGTTGCATAATAGAATGCCGTTCTACCCACTGAGCTCCTTATCAGTGTTGTAACTCACAAGTGAAACTCACTTTTCCTGATGTCCTCCACTGTCTTAACATTTTGTCAAGAAGCACTGTTAGGCCCACAGAGTGGTTTGTAGAGAACTGGGTTCACGTTTGCTGCAGATGAGGTTTGTAAGGAGAGCTTTGGACAAAAGAAAATAGGGGAAATGTTTTCCAGTTCTAGATCAAATTCTGTTTTTAGAGAAGAAAAGAAAAATTGGGCTGTCTAGGAACAGATAATCTTTTTAGGCACTAGAATGATTTTAGCACTTTAAAAAGAAATTTTTTTTCTTCCCTTCCTCCCCCCCATTCTTTTGGTCCCCTTTTCACCTATCATTTCCAGCAAAATGGTACTGATGTCTCCATTCCTTGGGTGTTAAGAATCAGAATGCAGTTTATCTTTTGTTCAGTTTAACTTTTTAAAAATAACAGCTCTTTTGAAATAGAATTCATATATCATACAATTCACTCAAAGTGGACAATTCTTTTCTTTTCTTTTTTTTTTTTGTAGCATATTCACTGAATTTTTCAACTATCACAACAATCAATTTTAGAACATTTTCATCACCTCCCAGACAAAGCCTCGTACCCATTTTCTCCTAATCCTCCCCACCCCCAGCCTAGGCAACCACTACTCTACTTTCTGTCTCTATAGTTTTGCCTATTCTTGACATTTTATTTTTTTTTAATAATTTTTTTAAGTTATTTATTTTGAGAGAGAGTTTGCAAACAGGACGGGCAGAGAGAGAGAGAATCCCAAGCAGGCTCTGTGCTGTCAGTGCAGAGCCCGATGTGGGGCTTGATTTCTGGAACCACGAGATCATGACTTGAGGCGAAACCAAGAGCCACATGCTTAACTGACTGAGCTACCCAGGTGCCCCTATTCTTGACATTTTATTTTATTTTTATTATTATTATTTTTAATGTTTATTATTTTTGAGAGAGAGACACACAGAGAGAGAGCAAGCAGGTAAGGGGCAGGGAGAGGGAGACACAGAATCGGAAGCAGGCTCCAGGCTCTGAGGGCTGAGCACAGAGCCTGACGCGGGGCTCGAACTCAAAGACTGTGACATCATGACCTGAGCCGAAGTCGGTGATCTAACCAACTGAGCCATCCAGACGCCCCTATTCTTGACCTTTTAAATCAGTGGAGTCATACAATATAGGGTCTTTTATGATTGGCTTAGCATTCTGTTTTCAAAGTTCTTCCATACTGTAGCATGTATCAACATTTCATTTCTTTTTATTGCAGAATAAATGTCCATTGAATGGATATTTTATTTATTTATCCATTTATCAGTTGATGGATATTTGGGTTGTTTTAGTTTTTCGGCGATTATGAATAATGCTGCTGTGAACATTGTGTGCAAGTTTTTGTGTGGTCATACACTGCCATTGTTCTTGGGTATATACCGTGGAGTGGAATTACTGCATCACGTGGTGACTCTCTGTTCAACCTTAGAGGAGCTGCCAGACTTTTTTCCAAAATGGCTGCACCCTTTTGTATTCCCATCTGCACTGCATGAGGTTCCAATTTTAGTTTAACTTTTAATAGTGTTATCAGTCAGATACATTCTGCTTGCTTTCTCTGACCCAGAGATTCTTCTCGGTACTAGGAATATAGCAGTGAACGTGGCTGACAAGTGTGCAGCCTTCAAAGACCATACAATTAAGTGCAGACAGACAGCTAATAAATAAGTCAATAAATAGAATAATTTAAGAGCATGATAAATGTTATGAATTATTGTAGGATGAGACTTCAGAAAGAGTAGTCTGGGAAAGTTTCCATGACAGAAGAAAATATGTGAACCAAGACTCAGAAATATAACTGGAGAGGGAACAAGGGATGCATAAACTCCATTAAGTGTCACCTTTCACAGATTTATTTTTTAATGTTTATTTTATTTATTTTGAGAGAGAGAGTGAGTGGGTAGGGGCAGAGAGAGAGGCAGAGAATCCCAAGCAGGCTCTTCGCTGACAGTGGGTGGGTGGGGGGACCCAACGTGGAGCTCAAACTCACTAACTGTGAGATCACGACTTGAGCTGAAATCAAGAGTTGGCAGCTTAATGGACTGAGCCACCCAGGCGCCCCATCTTTTCACAAGTTTTTAAAGTGATAATGCTCATGTGATACTGGCTAAGACTTGTAACGGACCACTTGTTTTTACCTTTTTGTGATCTATTTATATCCTTTGCCTGCTTTTTTATTAGTTTGGCTTTTCTTATTGATTGATAACAGTTCTGCATATTTTGGATTCTAATCCAATAAAATGTAGATAAAATATATGCAAAGACAATTAACAGAAAAGTCAATACAAATCACTTTTTTTTTTTAAGTAATATCTATGCCCAACATAGGGCTTGAGCTCACAACCCTGAGATCAAGAGTCGCATGCTTTACCGACTGAACCAGCAGGCACTCCAATACAACAACTCTTTTTTTTTTTTTTTTAATGCTTATTTTTTGAGAGAGAGAGAGAGAGTTAGTAGGGGAGGGGCAGAGAGATAGGGAAACAAAGAATCTGAAGCAAGCTCCAGGTTCCAAGCTGCCAGCACAGAGCCCTACACAGGGCTCGAACCCACAAACCCTGAGATCATGACCCTGAGCCGAAGTCAGACGCTTAACCAACTGAGCCACCGAGGTGCCCCCAATAACTCTTTAAACATGCAGATAAAATTGCCTATCCTCATTCAAAATTAGAAAAAGAAATAACCACTTATCAAGCATTATTATGTGCCAAACACACAGTTCTAAACACCTTGTATGTATTAACTCATATAATTTTCACAAGAACATTTGAAATTGAAGTATTATCCCCATTTGACTTATGAGGAAGTGGAGGCTCAGAGGTTAAATTAGCTGTCCGTGGTTGCACAGTGAATGCAGAGCCAGCTGGGCGGCAGAATCCCAGAACCCACCTTCTTGATCACTGCTTTCCACTGACTTTCAAGAGTCGAAACATGGTGAAACTGCACCAAGCTACCATTTTTCGTCTAGCAGATTGGCAGAGATTAAAAAGTATGCTAAAAGTGTGATGGAGACGGGTGTGTAGAGAGGCACTTTTAAAATTGCTTGGTGTAAATGCAAATTGATATAACCTTCTTTGGAGGGCAATTTGGCAATATCTAGCAGAAGTTTAAGAGTACATAATCTTTTGACCCAGTAATTGCGATTCTTGGAAGTTAGCCTCCATATATATTTGTATGTAAGAAATCTTGTATGTATTCAAAGATAAGTCTAGCATTTGTTAAAATAGTATAAGCTTGGAAACAATTTAAATGTTCATTAGTAGGAGACTAGTTAAATAAATTATGTTACTCCCATTCAGTGTAATACTGTAACCCATAAAATAGAATGATGAAGCTCTTGATGTATTCATTATGCACTAATATAAGACCAGTTTCCAAGATATGTCAAATAAAAAAATTAAGGTACAGAACAGTGTGTATATGTATTAAATATATCTATATCTAATAAAGGAAAAGTAACAGAAATATGTACTTATTTTGTGTGCATGTATATCTATCTATCTATCTATCTATCTATCTATCTATCTATCTATCTCCAGGCACACAGAAGAAACGTATGACATTTGCCTCTGGAGGAGAACAAGGGGTTTGCATTCAGGAATAGGAAAACAACTTAAAAATGTTGTACTTTTTGCATTTTGAACAATGTGACCTTACATTAAAAATGTTAAAAAGAAAATATGCTTCAAAAGGAATCTAGATGGTATAATTAAGGTTGATAAAGAGCTATTTTGATCTATTCTGCAGTTTCTTTTTCCAAATAGCGGTCTCAAGAACGTTCAGAATGTTGGTTGGTTTTCCCAAAACGTAGCCTAAAAGATGAATCCTTGGTTGGCATTGTCCTGTTGAAGCCGTAGATGGAAACATGTTAATAGCAGAGCCAATGCCATGTATTTGGCACTCTGAGAAAAAAGACTTCCCATCCTTTCTTTCTTTTCTCTTCCAAGCAATTGGTTCTTGTTCTCACAGCGTTAAAGAAACTTTTGCAATCCATATGAACAATCGCAACACTAAGCTACAAACCACCTCTAAATTTGTAGTGCTCAGCTTGTAGCTCCTTAGTATCATCAGAAACTCCACACGTATTTGGGTAGACAAGAAGATTTGGGTTACAAATGGGAAGTAATAGGAAGATATACATTGCAGGAATATGAAGAATCTCCTATCAAATTACACTCTTAGTATATAACCAAGTTATCTATATAAATATAATTAAGTCTGTTGTTTGCTAGTGTTACAACTTGATGTTCTTTGTTCTTCATAAGATTAAATTGGACTCTGCTAGTGTCAAGTGACAAAAATACATATGCATAACACTAGCTGTTTGTGCTAAAGCACAAAATATTTGGAGAGAACAAAGGCCAGTAATGGTGTCTGGTACTGTATTGTCGAGACTTGAAATGTATGGTACTAATCTAAGAAGGTTTGATGGACTGAAGAGAACGAAGTAGAATTTTGAAGGTGGGGAGGATGTATTTTTATTTTATTTTTTATTATTTTATTTTATTTTATTTTATTTTGGAGAGTGTTAGAGTTTCCAGCGAAGTCCTATATAAGGGATGACAAATTTTTGCAAAGGTAGAAGAAAACAGGAAGCCAACAAGAGATTTTTTGTGGAGCTTAACTCTCATGAGAGAAGAATGGTTCAGATGATGAGCTTTGGAGTCGTAGAGGCCTGGATTTGGGTCCCAGTTTCATTCCTTCCCAGCTAGGTTGCCTTGAAGAAGTAACTTAATAACCATTCCTTGCTACCTTTTAAATTCTAAAATGGAGTTAAATAGAGTGTTTAACCTCAGGGGTAGTTGTGAGGATTAAATGGAATCGTGCATGAAGGCATATTGCCAAGTGCCTTGTACATAGTAGGTATTCAGTATGTGTAGTATAGATGTATGTTACTACTATTAATGGTAATTTTGAGGTAAGAATCAAGTGACTCTTATTCATTGTCATAGGTTTGAAGAATCAACAGGCAACATAATATGTAAAGAGAAATATACTCAGAAGATCTATCACTTTGTACAAGTCTATAAATTGAATAAATTAATGTCTTTTTTATTGCAATTCAATTAGAATGAGGTTTAAAAGACAGAGGAAGGACAAAAGAATAGCCTTGTAATAAAAATACTTTCTCTTTGCCTTTCACTCACTTAATGCATGTAACCTACTTCACCTTTAACTTCAGTGAGATTGAATGGGATAATGAGAGAACACATAGGAGTTCTTGAGATATAATAGATGCTCAACAAATGCTAATTTTATTCATATAATTCTTTATCTTCTCTTGCCAAAGGATGAAATGGAAAATAATTCTTGAGAAACAGGATTCTATGAAATGAAGGATAAATGGAAAGGTTGAAGGTAGAGGCAAGCATTGATTACTGGGTAGTTAGGTTGTAAACTCCAGTTGTGTTGGATGAACAGATGTAACTCCTTATACAATAAAAGTTAGCAAGATTTAACATGAACAGACAGAGGGAGAAAAGCCAAAGATTTACGGGGAGATTAAAAGCTTGGAAGCCAGAGAGCATATCAGTCCTGCTGACTCTGATAGGAGAGTTAGGGAAGATGTTTTAGATATGTTTGGTTTTGGATGACGGCATAACATCCAAGTATATACATTGTGTGGACAACAAGAAATGAAAGACTGGAGAAAGGGTAAGCGAAAGGGGTATTGTTGGTATATGATTTTTAAACATTCCAAAATTGTCTTTTCAGTGACCTTCCTGTTTATGGAATTGAGATAACGAACTCCTGACAACTAATACATTTATACTCCACTTAGAAGTATTTTGCTGGCTTAAATTTCTTAGCGTAAAGCAAAAGCTGTAAGAGACCAATACAACGTTCTGTTATCTGTCAATCTTGAGATGCTCATTTCTGGGCTACAGGGAGCACTTTGGACAGTGGGCCATTCAGATGCCTCTTTGTAAATATGGGTGTTGGCAGAGGGTTTGTTTTTATGCTTCTTGTGTTCACAGACTGTCCTTTGACTTTTATCTTAACCAGTAAGGAAGATAATGAAGGTAAATAATTGTGACTTTGTTTAATGTTATGCTGCTATGTAAAATGTCCTCCAGAAAATTTTTCTGTAGATAGATAGAAATAACTTTGGAATAAAGAAGGAATTTTTCCAGGATGGAGTTTTCTTCTAAAGCACTGGAAGTGTGTCCATTTTGTTTTAGAGACCACTTAACAATGCAATTGTTTAATAATGTTCTTCTAATCATATGCAAATAATGCTATTCTCCGTACACATCGGTTTTTTAGCCGTTGTTTCTTATAGGGAATGTGTAACAATAGGTTAACTTCTTTTTTCTAGCCTTTTCTGCTTAGCTTTTATGTTATTACTTATATATGCTTTAGGGGCTTATTAGTGACCCCTAACACACATTCCATCCCTTAGCGAGAGCTAAACTTCAAAGTAAATTTTTCTCCTTTCCTTTGAAGAATTGGCCATTTTTCTTCCCTAACTCCTTGATCGTATTGGTACATTGACTATAATTTTATAACAGTTAGTGTACTCTATCTTTCTACATCAAGAAAATTTTTATTGGAAAAACTTAGTTTTAAAATATGCTAAATAGCCTTTTGGGGATATCATGTGTATGTGTGGGGTAAAGGACAAGGACTGGAAATATTTATATTATAAGATTATTTCTTTACCCTTACTCTTTCTTTCGAATCTCTTTCTAATTAAATTGTCACAAAAGAACATTGTAACGAGAGTTGAGGTAACAATTTGAACGTAAAAGGGTACCTTCTTTGTGGAAATTATTTGCTTGTTTGATTTTAAGTTGTTCAATTTGTTACTGTTATCGCCTGCCATAGAGCCTCACATTTTTTGGTTTCTGTTGACCAAGTAGCATCTAAGTATGTCATTGTTGAGAAATTATTTCATTATTATGTACTAACATTAGGACCCACCATATATACTAGGGATCGTGATAGGCTCTTTACATGCATCAACTCTGATTTGTTTGATTATTCCTCTCTTTCAGGTGAGGAAACTAATACTTAGGGAGGTTTAATAAATTGACCAAGACCACCTAGTAGTAGAGCTTGGATTTGCTCCCAAGTCTATCCAAATTTTCAGCCCATAGCCTTAGATCCTAAACCATTTGAATAATTAGGTGACCATGATTAAATGTATTCTCATTGTTGAAAACTCAGATATTTTGTGGCAGTGTTTTTAAGATCAGACTTGGCTAATGCTTGTTTCTGGGGGATAGGAGAAATGTAGATTATTCTTCTGTTTGTGTTAATCTAGCACCCCCTAGTTACTGTGTTTTTTTGCCTTGGACTTGTGATATGGTAGGCACCAGAGAAATGCATGGCTGGATTTTTATGTACGTAACTGTTGCAACAGGACATTTATAACCACTCTGCTTTTCCTCCTCTTTGCTATTTCATCCCCAGAGTGTTGTCTTACCTCCGTTTGTTCAGTGACAGAGAAGAAAGAAAAGAGTGAAGTCTCTGGAGTATAGCTCTACTGTTGTATGAATTGTTTGGTGTTGAACTTGCAGTGCCTATAGTACAGCAAGCTTTTGTTCAGAATGCTGTTGGGTGGGCAGTGCTTGCTTCCTTTACTGTAGGCAGAATTGATTGTCTTGGTTAGAGAATCAAGGGAGATTAAGTTGATTTCTTAACTGTTCTGGGTGTTGGAGTTAATTTTAAAAGAATGTTGTAGTAAACTGGCATTGGTTTAGTGTGAGACAATTTAAATGGGTAGAAATATTTCGATCTGAGTACGTTTGTGTTTTAGTGAAGTTTTTAATGCACTGTTAACAAGAAGCTAGATGCAAAATTTAGAGACAGTGCCCTATCTGAAACATGAAATGATTTTATGAGAGATTTATAATTCAGAAAGCATGTATTTTCTTATATTGTATCTAAGCTCTAATTTTGAAGGCTTTAATTTATATATATATATATATATATATATATATTTTTTTTTTTTTTTTTTTTTTTTTGAAGTGTCAATTTATCTTCTGCCTTCAGATGATAAAGTAACTGACCTCCTTAAGATGGGGTTAGAAATATAAGCTGTTTTTTTAAAGCAAAAAGTTGCTTCTGTGAGTTTTTCCTTGTACTGGCTCTTCTCTTTCAGGCCATCTTACTGAAGCTAAACATCAGTTCAGTTGACAACTTTACTCAATTCTAGGCAACAGTGGCCATGCTCTGGCCTGCAGAGACAGTGAATCCATTCTGGCTCTGACACCCAATTTTATTGTAAAACACATTCATGTTGACATCATATCAGTTTTCTGAACTATTACATGCATAAAAGAATTCACCCCTCTCCATTCAGTCTTTCTCAGCCTTCCAGTAAGGAGAAATTTACACACCCAATGTTTTCATTTTGCATTTAATGTGGTCTAGTCCAGAAAATAGCAGCTTCAGTTTTTTAAAAAAAATGTTTTTTTGAAGGCACTTAGCAGAGAGTATTAGCTTAATGGTGTTCATTGATAGGAGATGGCTAAAGAGAAATGCACAAGGCAATTTTTAGGCCAGAGCCCTTGAAGTTTAGGGTAAAACAGGTCAATATTGACCCAAGATTATGGGGATTAGTTGCCAGAGTTCCTATGCATGCAGCTTCCATTTGAAGGCTTCCTTGCCATGCCTCATTCATGCCCAATTTTGTGGGCTTTGCCTCCTTTTGGCCCTTTTTATTATTTTGTTTTTTAAAGGTCTTTTTTAATTGCTGATTTTTTTGTTTGGTTTATTTCTATTGGAGCTTGCAAGTTTTGCATTTAGAATGTTTCACATATGATCCAAATCTTCATCAGTTTATGGAGGGAAAAGTACCCTTTCTTATGTACGAAATTCAGCCCTTCAATTTTAATGTCAATTCTAGCTTTGTGCTGAGTTTTACTGAAGCTGTCCTTGGCTTTCATGTTAAAGGAATGTCACCTTTTCACTTTTAATGGTGCTTGATTGACTTATCTGATTTCCTGATCTTGAAATATTAAGATATTTCCTTTTCCTTTTTCTGTCTTTGGTGAATATGGGCTTCCCTAAAATATCCACAAGCCTAACTGAAGGGATTTAATAAGGTTTTCCTTGTTATTTGGTTCTACTGTTCTGAGACTGTCCATTGGGAATTTCATTTACTCGTAAGAGACTGAACATTCTAACATGGAGTGATTGCAAATTTTGTTTATAAACTAATATCATAAATGTCTCCATGTGATTACCTAAATATGTGTGTGTAATTTACATAAGATTTTAAAAGGAGCGGTCTCAAGCCTTTAGATGTATATGTTAATTAATTCTTACCTATATTGTTTTGGATCTGGTGTGATATTGGGGGGCACATGGAGAATTTTAAAAAGACTTTTTCTATTATTCGTATTTCCTAAACATTATGGGCAGAATAAGGTTGGAATAGAGAGAGAAAATTGCAAACATGCCCTGACTTTCCACTGGCTGGATGCACATTATCTTTATCTTTATTTATTAATAAAAGACGGAATGCCTTGGAAAACAAAAGGTTTTAATGGCCGGTGCTTGGTATCCTTGACAACAGTCCCGAAAGAATATTACATTAGGGCACCAGAGAACTTTTAAAAATAAGTAATGGAATTCCGTCTCTGTTATGCTTTTAGTAGTCATTTCGGCCATGGTGCAGCGAGGTCATAAGCTGAGCTCAGTGAAGGGAGCCAGAACATGAAATGATGCCGAGAGAGCGTCTGGGAGATGAGAGGTACAGAATTACACGCGAAAGTGCAGGCCTGCTGAGGCAATTACAGCTTAATGGGGTCATTTGGAAGGCAATTGCCAGGGGTTAATGTAGTATGGAGAGATGAGGTGAGATTGAAGTGAAATTTGGGGCTGGAAATGTGTTAACATGAAAGATCAGAGAGCAGCAAAATCTGCAGTGGTGAAGGTTTATAACATGCAAAGATTTGAGAAAATGTAAAAAAATAGTGCCCAGATGTTTAAAAAAATTTATTAAATAAAAGTAAGTGACAGTACATTCTAGGAAATGCAATTTCTACATAAAAACATCTTTTTTTTTTCTAAAAAAGGTTTTCAGTTAGGAAAAAATACATTAAATATAATATAAAGAGTCCATTTTTAAAGAAGTTTTCTGTTGTAATTTAGATTTCTTTTTTTTCACCTTCATATCTTAGGTCATATTGAACTTGAGGAATATTAACACTGGCAACAAGCTTTATAAGTGACTGTTTTACCTACCAGAACATCAGCTTTAAAAAAAAAACTCTTTGTGTTTAAAAACAAAAAAATCGGGAAAAAGTCCTGGTATACATATTTTGATATATTTATAATGGATTCATCACATTATCTTCTCAGGCATTAAAATATACTATATAGAATGTCAAAATATTACCAGAATGTAAGCTAGCATTCTTTGAGTGGGTATTTTGGTTCTGAAAAGTATGCTTAAATATTACAGGTGTTTAAATTAAAAATGTCAAACCATGAAGGCATAATGGAAGTAATCATTTTTACATAGTTTTAAGCAGTACAGGGTTTGAAAAAGCTTTGCATGCCAGACTATTATTGTGAATGAGTGGAGTTCATAAGAATTCAAAGGACAAAAGAGATCATTATGCTTTGTTACCTCAGCTAGTTCATTACCTTAATTGCTGAGCGTAATCCAGTGTTGGAAGAAAACTCTAGGGCTTTAAGAAGATCAACACCGGCACCTTATGGCACAGAAAATGGAAACCCTTTCCTGTACCATTGCTACTCCAGGAACACTAAACCTTGATCAAAGGCTGAACTTTTCTTAAGGTCGGCCGTGTGAACATCCCCTGGAGCTGTACCATTCGCTGAACCGTAATGAAGTTTAGTGGGTTCAGCACCATTTCTCTCTGACTGTGACCGTCCTGGATCACTGGCTAGCAATAGCATATTATCAGCCTTTCAGATAGGTGAGGTTTAAACATGGTTATGGTTAGTAGTATAATATGCTTAAAACAAAACAAAACTGCTTCTTGCATATTCTAGGAATTGAAGAAGCTACTTATTATTATGTAATTCAGTCAGGAAGCAGGAGGTGGTGGATTTTATTTCAGTTCTTTTGAAGGGACTGCTTGTTATGCTCTCTGTACCTAAATCTTGCAGAAAACCTTAGAAATTCCCTAACCATTATGCTTTTCCAGAAAGTCCTTTACTCTGTAATGTGGATGCAGCTGTGAAATGGTTCAGACTCGTTGGGAACATTTTTCCCTATATTTTTTCTCACCTGGGCAACAACTCAGCTTGGGTTTTGAGGGTAGTTCTTCCTTATAGAATGTGTACAGTTGCATATGTTAAGCTTTGGAAAAATACACTAAAACAAAAAATATGACCTTTAAAAGCATGGTTGAGTTGCATTCATTTTATAACCATCAAAGCAACTCTGTACTGTTGTAAGGTAGAAAAATCAATGATGCAATCTTTTTCCTTTTGCCTCGTGCAATCCGTAATTGAAATGGAAAATCAAATGAACGGCTAACAGATAATTGTTTTATCAATATTCCCTGCCTGCCCTACAAGGGTCAGCATAGAATGATCATGAGCCAGGGATATGATGAGGACAAAATGTGAAATTGAACAGCAAGGAGGCAATAAATCAGCCTTGACAAGAAAGAGTGACCAGCATGTAGCTGTTGTAGGCAGCTTTGGGGACAGTTTTTGTCTCAGGTGTCTGCCCTGATTTAAAAATGTGAGTATATAATATTCGAAGCTTTGCCACCACTAAGCCTGGCTATTTCTAGGTTACGGTATCATGACAATAATATACTACTTAAGAAAGCCTGAATGAACAGTAGGAAATTATAAAAGTAATATATCATAAAAGAAAAATGTTTAAATAAATTTTCATGGTTTCAGAAGTATATGTTGTTAGTACACTTTAATTTTTAAAAAATGTAAAAAAATATTTTGTTGGAGTGTTGCATTCATGCCATAGGTCTTGACTGTAAAATGAAACTGATTTACTGAATTAATTTTTTTCTAAGTATATTCAGTAAAGTTTGTAAAGAAAAGTAAATATTAATTTCTGTTACTAAAATTTCAAGAAGATTTATGTGAGTTGGAGATGTCATTTGAGAAAGGAGGCTGAGGTTCCAAACAAAAATGATGAATCGCCTACCCATAATTTATTTTTCTTTATTTTCTCGTCATGTAGAATGATTGTATATATGGCAGGGAAATAACATTATAAATACTCAATAGTACCATGTAATGTATAAGATTGTCAGATAAGTGTTACTGCTCTCGTGTCCATATTAAAACTAGACATTGCCAGACTGTGCTTCAGTTTATTCAAATAAGACATGTTGATGAACATATAGGAAAGTGCACACTATTATACACGCTGCTTGTGGGAGTATAAACTAGCATAACTTTTCAGGTAACTTTAGAGAAATGTTTTGAACACCTTAAAAAGATTTATTCTTAAATATTTTGCTTTTAGGAATTAATACTAAGGAAATAGGGACAGACATAGAGATACATGTACATAGGTGATCACCATAGAAACATCTTCCCTTTCTCTTTTCTTCTGTCTTCCTTTCTCTCCCTCTCTCCCAAGTTTTTATTGGGGGTGAATTTTGAGTCATACTACAGAAGGTAGAACAGTAAAACACCCAACACCAGACTTGACCAACTCATGCCCAATCCTGCTCTTCTCACCTCCTTTAGCGTTCTCCCACACTTATTTTTTTAAAGTAAATCCAAGGCATATTATTTCACTTGTAATTACTAGAATATGTAACTCTAAGAAATCAGGAATCTTAATAAAAAACCAAAAGGTATCACCATATTATACTGAACTATTAACATTAACAATGATTCTTTAGTATCATCATCCAAATGGTTTCTTTGAATCAGAGTGCACATAAAGTATATTCATTGCAATTGGTTGGTATATCTTTTAAGCCTTTTTGCATTTAAAACTTCTTTTCCATTTCATTTTTCCCCCCACAGTTTTTCCTGCCCTATTTTTTTTTTACCCTCTGAAAAAACAGGATTGGTAGTCCTATAATTTCCCGGTCTGTATTTTGCAGATTGCATCTCCATGGTATAGTTTAACATGTTCTTCTGTTCTTTGTATTTACTGCAAGCTGACACTGGAGTCTCTGGGCTTAATCAGATTCTGGATTAATTTTTCTTTTTTTTCCTGCACGATTGCTTTATAGATTGTGTTATGTTCTTATATCAAGTGGCACATAAAGTTTGCTTTTCTTTCCTTTTTTTGTGATGTTGATAGTTATTGATGCTCAATGCCTACATCTATTGCTTTATTTGGGATTACAAAATAGAGATATTTTAATTCTGTTATTCCTTTTTCATTTGTTAGAATCATCTGTGCAGAGAAACTTCCCTAGATCTATTATTAAATTACTCAGTGGTTTAAGTTGCGACACTATTCCTAATAAGACAAAATTGTAAACAATCAATATCCAACAGTGATATGGTTAAATTATGGTTAAAATAAATTATTATTATTATTATTCTATATACTTATTTTAAATCATGTTTCAGAAGAATACCTACTAGGGACACCTAGGTGGCTCAGTTGGTTAAGTATCCAACTTCGGCTCAGGTCATGATTTCACCGTTTGTGAGTTTGAGCCCCACATTGGGCTCTGTGCTGACAGCTCAGAGCCTGGACCATGCTTCAGATTCTGTGTCTCCCTCTCTCTCTCTGCCCCTCCCCCACTCGCACTCTTGTCAATCTATCTCAAAAATAAACATTAAAAATTTTTATTTTTTATTTATTTATTTTTTTAAACGTTTATTTATTTTTGAGACAGAGAGAGACAGAGCATGAACGGGGGAGGGGCAGAGAGAGAGGGAGACACAGAACCGGAAGCAGGCTCCAGGCTCTGAGCCATCAGCCCAGAGCCCGACGCGGGGCTCGAACTCATGGACCGCGAGATCATGACCCGAGCTGAAGTTGGATGCTTAACCGACTGAGCCACCCAGGCGCCCCTAAAAAATTTTAAAAATAAAGAATACCTAATAATATGAAAAATTTTGCTATGTTTATAAAGTTTGCTAAATTTATAAAGCAGTTTATAAAATAGTAGTGTAATGTGTTCTTAGATTTTTTTTTCCAAGTTTTTTCATATAAGGAGAAAAAATACTGGGAAAAAAAGACCAAATATTTAAATTGTAGTTATCTCTCAGTAGTAGAAGTAGGATTCTTTACATTTTCATTATTATACTTGTCTGTATTTTTCAACTTTTCCACAAAAGTCATTTACTTGTTTTATACTTTTTTTTTCCCCCTTACCATTTGTTGAAGTGAGCAAAGCATGATCTTCAAGCTGGATCTTCTCTAGTGGACTATCTTGTCCCATCTTTTAATCCACAAATTAACCTGTAGAAGAGTTGTAATTGCAGAGTTACAAATAGATCACCGCGATCTAAATTAAGTGGTATCTCCTCTAATAGCTTTTTGTGATAGGTAGGTTTCTTACTATCTTTGTACATCCAGATGCTTCACACAGGGCCTGGCACAGAGTAGTATCAGTAAACATGTTCAATTGAACAGGAGCTAGGATGAGCTGACCTTACAGTCATTGCTGGACATAACATGTTAATTGCTCACATCTAGTTCTTTGATGCTCCCTTACCCTGCATAAGTTACCTTGAGTGAAATATTTCCACTTCTGCTTTATAGGGCTAATAATCTCTGGTTTGGAATCTGAAGACTTTACATAGGGTAGAGTATTTTAAACCTCCCATGTTGTCTCTTGAATAATGATTAGTCGCTCTGGATTAGCATGTCACTGACCTATTATCACTTTATTATATATGGTCTCTTGATTGCACCAATCTTCCACGTTTTGTTTTTTTAACTTGTTCTAAATTATTTTAATTTTTAGTTTTCCAGGGGGGAAACTATTGTCTATATGGTTCATTTTGAAGCAGAGTCATCTCTAGTTTCTTGCACATTATTATTTTGTCTTTCTATGAAGACACCAATTGTTATGCTACTTAGGATTTTTTTCTTTAATATTTAGCACCGTGCTATTCTGATGATAGATGCTCAATAAATAGTTGTTAAATTAGTTAGAGTGTTGCTGTTGAATTATTACTAAAAAGATTAACATTGTCATGGTCAGTAATTTTTGGATGGAAGAGGTGAAAAAAATAGTCTTTTACTGTATTGTCTTCACTGAGTTGCTACTAAGTTAAAATTTAGGGTGGGATTGGAAATTAAAAATTCTTTGAAATCCTGATTCATTAAAAAGTATTTACTAAGTGCCTAATATGTGGTAGGTATTGTTCTTCATGCTAAAGATGTAACAGTGAACAAAACAAATTCCTGCCTTAGAGGAACTTTACATTCTTGGGCATCTACATACGCAACTGGCTGCCATATGCATTCTATGATAATGTAACATGATTTCCGAGGAGCTATCAGCAACATCTAAAATAAAAATTGTTTATCAGAGGGGCACCTGGCTGGCTTAGTCAGTAGAGCATGCAGTTCTTGATCTCGGGGGGGGGGGGGGGAGTGAGTTCAAGCCCCACATTGGGCATAAAGCTTAGTTTAAAAGCAAAAGATTAAAAAATGTATATCTGATTGATCTCGAGTAAACCATTCATTAGCTTTTGTATGGTTTCATTGCAAGTTTTGCAAAATCTTGATAGTGAGAAGAAAGGAAAAGCATTTATTGAACATTCACAGTATGCTAAGTATTCTGTTAAGAATTTCTACATACCTTATTCTCATTTCACTCTTTCAGTAGGCCTGAGAGACAGATATTATTTCTGTTTTTATCGATGAAAACAAGAGAGGCTCAGAGATGTTAAGCAGGTTGCCGAGGATCATATAACCAATGAGTGGCAAACTTTATTCAAACATAAGTTCTTATTCCAAAATGATTCTTCCATAAGCATTGCTGTGGAGAATATACCACAGATTTTTAGTTGTTTAGTTGAAGTTCTCAGAATGATGTATTTGCAAATATAGTAGATATGATAGGGTTTCCTCAGGTGAGCTTTATTCACTGGGCTGTATTTTATATAGCAGCAGATCCATAAGGAGTCAAAGGATAATGTGGGAGTCCGTTTGTTAGGCAAAAGGTCATGTTAATGTTTCAAAGTGACTTGAGGTGCTATGTCACAATACTTAACGTGCACATTTTAAAATGGCACACATAAAGAACCAAGAGTAGGTGTTATTCCAGTTCATCATGACCATGTTTCAGTGGTTTGAAGGTATTCATTTCCTCCTCGCATTTTAACATTTTTGAGATTAGGATGCCTCTAACGATTGATGTCATATCATGCTGTAATTGGCAAAAAAAATTTTTTTTACATACAATAGCACAATTCATGAGGTGCCTTATGATTCAAACAATGGTGCCTTAGATTTGATGAAATGTAGGTATTTCTATTTTGGCAACACCCTAAGTACGTATATGCATTGTATTTCCAAAGATTCCATCAACTCTATATGAATTGCCAGATTCTTAATTTGTGTTTTTAATGGTTCAAATGTGTTAGATAAATGCTTACACTTAAGATCACCTTTGCAACTTTTAAGTGTTTACTTACTCTTCAGCATAGCTATGTTTGGATGTTTTTGGAACATCTATTCATATGCCAGCAAACTATAGGTATTATTAGATTATAGTGTATTTTGAAGAATTACATATTATATGTATATAATATATAATGATTCCAAAGGAAACATCAGGCTTTTCAATTTATTAACTCACTTTTTTTGTCTTTAAATATATATTTAGATGAGTTACTGTGATTTTTAAGATTTCAGTCTTTTTTTTGGTATATAATTAACACCAAAAGCAGGCAACCTACTAGAAATTATAATGCAGAATTGTAACTTAAAATTTATTGACAGAAATAAAGTGAAAACGCCTAGTATTTTGAGTTTTGTTTCTTTATCTATGTCCATGAGAGTCTGCTGAATTTTCTGAATGGTGGGAGATTTGGCACAATTTTGAACATATGTATCTTTGATTTCCACATGTTCTAAGTGATGTCAAAAGTAGTTTTTGCATTGGCAGCCTGAAGGTAGACTGTGGCATTTAGCATTTAGTATCTAGCTAGGTACACAGAAAGTTCAGACTCAAGGTTGAGCAAAATGCTGAATTGTGCTTTTTTGACATGGTTTGCCTTTTGAAAATATAGTAATGATGATATTGTGTATGTTGTCTCTCATAGTATTTCTTACATATTTTACAAATATCCCAACCACAGAAAACATTGCTATTTTCATGTAGTAGTATTTAGGTCAAGCAGTATGTGATTCTATAAGAATTCATTGACATTATGAAAATTACAAATTTTAAAGATTCAATAAAAATCAGGTTAGTACTATACTGGAAAATTATAATCCCTCCCCCCCAAGATCTCCCTGAAAAATTATAATTTATAACGCTTATCTTGTTTTTTTTTTGCAGAAGTATAAGTAAGCACATGAATTAAGTTTATAAGCCTTATAAAAACTAAAGATAAAACTGTTTGAGAAAATCAACATTTTAAATCATGCTAAGTCTGTTCCTAGTTTTACTCATCCTCTTGCAGAGCATTGACAAAAATATGAAATTGATTTGGTTGAAGGGTGTTAAAGAGCCGACAGCCAAATGTCACAAACAATGAATGGCTGCAGTGTTGAAAAAATCAATAGGGAGGTTAAGCTGGTCTTGTGAAAGACTTGGCAGACTGCTCTGTTCCAGGAAGATATCTGTCTTCTGGCCTTGGTTGCATGATCAAAAGGAAAACTTGATAGGTTTAATGAAGGGAGATACTGTAAAACTGACAACAGAAATATAGACACTGTGGTAAACTGTAGTGCACATCAGTGAGTGGTGCTATTAGATACATTTTTCAGCCTGAAAAAATATTTATAGGTAGAGATGTCAAAAATATTAACATTCTTTTACTTTTTCATTGATTCCTCCATTAGCTAATAAATTTGCCTGAAGTAAGCAAAGGTTTGCGTTTGGCTGAGTGTACAGTAAGATAATACATGTAAAGGATATGATAATTACTGTATTAATTAGTAAACGGATTTCCCAAATCCATTCGTTACAACATCTAAAATCTGAATCAAAATATATTGTCGTCATTCTCAGATTATATTTCTAAGGTATGAAGAAAAGATTAAGAGCCTAGGTAAAAAAGATAGCCATTGACTTGTCAATGAGAATAGAAAGTCTGTCATTGAAAACCAAGGTAGGATTTATGATTCATTAGTCCACCCCACAGGCCATTAGAAGATATTTTATAGAAGTATCCTCCTTTATACTTTTATTGATAAACAGTATGTTGGCCTAAAAAATACTTCACTGTGATTGTTTTGGTCAGTGCTATATATTACGAAGCCTGACATTTTAACACATAACAAATAAGATTAAGATCATGTGTCTTTGCAGTTTACTGTAGTTCATTGTTTATCAGCTTTATACCAAGTGATATTTTGTGTCTGTAATACTTTTTCACCTGAATTTCTGGAGAACTCTTATTAGCCTCTGAAATTCATTATTTCTTGGGTGCTCGCTTTGCATCTGTCATTATGCTAGGTCCTAATGTCCTTAATTAAAAGCATTTGTTTTATAAATTTAGAGATTTACAAAAATTTTTGACTTTTTTTAATAGGCAGTTCCATTGTATTTTATTAGCTATCATTAGATGCGGCAGTTTCTTTGTGTAAGTCTGTGAGTGGGTTTAAGAAAAAGAAATCATTGGTTTAAAATTCCCAAATGTGGTATTCACTTTAGAGAAGATGATATAACCTGTTTAAAAACAAATAAATAAAAAGAGAAGAAAAAAGGAAGAGATGTCTGGCAGATTTTCTGCAAGTGGACGCTGTAATAAAAATGCCCCCTACTTTGTCGGGATGGTATTTGGAGGGCTGCTGCCATATGTTACTTTCCTTTTTAGCTGGGATTATGCCATCATTATTGCTGATAAAAGCTGTTTACTGCCTTGGCAAAGGAATGATGCTTGGAGCAGTTTTGGAAACCGCCATTCAGTTTACAAAAAAGTTCATTTAGTGCCAGATGCTAGAATCCTAGGTCTTTGTTATCTTTTCCCATTATTAGATCCATCCATTGTTATTTCTTTTTTCCCTTTTATAATAGGATGTTGTCTCTCACTACCTGTTTTAATTCAAGCTGTTAATGTGGGAGGTTATCTAAATTAGTACATTCTCTGTATTATAACTGATCAGTACTAAATACAGGCAATTTGGCTTTCAGAATCATTGACTAGATTTGGAATAAGCACTGTAGTGTGAATGAGATTCCGGTTCCTAAACACTGAACGTGTTACTTTTTTAGTACCATTGCACATCAAAGGGAGGTGGGTTCAGTCTTTGAATAAACTATTGGCTGATATGCAGTCTCCCTAAGCACTGAAGGTGGGTGTTGTTTCAGGTCAGTTTCTCACATTGTTTTTATGCTGTCCTGAAACATGTTACATAAAGTGAAACAAAATTTGATTTTTTCCAGGAAATGTTACGTTCATAGTTGTTATAACTTTTTATGAGAGTATTTCCGAAAGGAAATGTTTCTGAAAATTTTTCAGAAACTTTTTTCTGAAAATTTTTTCAGTTATTTTTCTGAAACTTTTCCTCTGTTTCTAAACACTGTATGTGATAGTGATTGCATGCTCAGATTACCTGCCTCAGGAATTTGTAAATGCTAATAACAAACTCTGTTTTGTTTTGTTTTGTTTTGTTTTTGTTAATTAGCATATAATACCATCTGCACAGACTTACTACTCTAGGTTAGTATAAGGCAAGACGATTGTTTGCTCTTAATGTTTTTTTGTCAACATTTTATTAAGAGATGTGTATCTTCAGTGTCTAAGTAAATTCTCTTTTTTTCTCAATTTGCAGCATTGTCTGGTTGAGTTAATGTGTATAGTGTGTGACTTACTGGCCTACCTTGAGGTCACATCATTGACCTTGAATGTGTTGGTATTGTGCTTCACCATCTTTTTCCATCCATCAGAATTTAAATTACACTTGTGACTTGAATTTAGAATTTCTTTAAGTGTAAAGAGTGACTCTTATAAATAATGTTGACACATTAGGATCTTACTGATTTATCTCAAAATATAGCCCATAGTTCTTAACACAATGTCCCTAAGTATACTTTTACTCTAATGTTATCTTTTTTTGTAGGAACTGTCACCAGGAAGACAAGGTCCAAAACAGTGTAAATGCTGCAATTTTGTGTAGTCATTTTTACAAAAACAAGGTTAGCCATCTGCTAGGAAACTATACATACTTAGAACACACTGAAATACACCCAGACCTGGGTACCATAAAGGGCCCTGATAATTCAAACTTTTGGATGACTTTGGGTGGAAAGAGAAAAGAAAAACAATCTTCAAAGTTATCCAAGTACAAAGTTTAATAATACAAAATTTCAATGTCAGATTGAAGTTGAAAAATTATAATCATCTGAGTAAAAGGGCTAAGGATCCCCATTAAAAGTTGTTATCATTTATGTTCATGTTGACCTTTCTTTTTCAGAATTTTTTTCATGGTTGTGAATGAATGTTTATCACTTGCTAGCTTCTTGAATTATGTATAAGTTATCACAAAAAACAAGTATTATGGGGCGCTGGGTGGCTCAGTCGGTTAAGTGTCCAACTTCAGGTCAGGCCATGATCTCATGACCATGGGATCAAGACCCGCTTCAAGCTCTGTGCTGCCAGCTCAGAGCCTGGAGCCTGCTTCAGATTCTGTGTGTGTGTCTCTCTCTCTTTCTCTGCTCCTCCCTTGCTCACACTCTGTCTCTCTCAAAAATAAATAAATGTTTTAAAAAAAGTATTAAAATAATACCCAGATAAAGAATTTTCAGACCATATTTTATTATTTTTTAAAATATACTTTATTGTCAAAGTGGTTTCCATACAACACCCAGTGCTCATCCCAACAAGTGCCCTCCTCCCTGCCCATCACCCACTTTCCCCTCTCCCCCAACTACCTTAGTTTGTTCTCAGTCCTTAAGATTCAGACCATATTTTAGAAAGTAGATACTTTAATGCCCAATATTAGTTAATAAATGAGCATTAATGTGAAAAACTGTGCATTATTTAAATAAGGAACATTAATTGGCTCCGATAGACTAGCCATGCACACGCACATGACACTGATAGGAATCTTTGGAGAGTACCATGCTCTGTATCAAGATAGATCTATCATTTGAGTCATGGATTTATTTTTAATTAAAAAAAATTTCCAATAATCGTAAATAATTGTCTTTAAACTTGTATTTGCAAAATTGTTACTGAAAATACCACGAATTGTAGGAATTAACATTAACATTAAAACATCATCCCTGGTGATTTAAATACACCTTTATAATTGTCATTGAATGAATATGTTTGATGCATCTTAGATAACTTTAGTTGTCTCAGATTTTTCAGAGAGACTAAAAAGTTACTACTTTCTTTTCCCATTTATATGTTCATTTGTACTTAAGCATTGTCTTTTAGGACAATTGACAGCTAGATTGAGTTTAAAGAGCTTTTGTTCTGATATCACATTGCCTTGGGTTACAACCACACCTCCTTTTATTTTTTTATTACAGTTATGACTTTGAACTAATTATTGAACTTTTTTGAAAGTTAGTTTTCTCATTATAAAAAATGTAGTAATATCTAATTTGTTTGTC
This sequence comes from Lynx canadensis, assembly GCF_007474595.2. Lineage (NCBI taxonomy): Eukaryota > Metazoa > Chordata > Mammalia > Carnivora > Felidae > Lynx > Lynx canadensis. The sequence goes on from NC_044315.2 coordinate 84,609,658, forward strand.
AGGCTATTATGAAAAGAGCCTGTGAAAAAGTTGGTATTTGGTAAACTGTAGATATTTTTATTACCAGTGAGCTAGACTGTATCAAACATGGAGTGACCAAGTTAAATTAAGACAGCTTAATTTTCTCTTTCTGGCATATCTTCATGGAACTCTCTGGACATGAATTCTGTATCTTTTATTGGTTGAATAACTTAAAGCCATTCTATATTATTTGTAAGATCAAACAAAGTCACCAGCAAAACTCTGCCACAAAACCAGGCAGAAGGGAATCAGAACTTACGTGTCGTTTTTAGTTAGGAATCAGTCCAAGAAGGCATAACTTTAATATATCTGATTTCACATAGAGCTTGTGATATTTTCATTAGCACATCTTTGCAGACCATGTTTTCCAGTTTCTTTATGCCAATAATTTAATTTATATAAATCATATAACATATAGGGGCACCTGGGTGGCTCAGGTGGTTAAACGTCTGACTCTTGATTTCAGCTCAGGTCATGATTTCACGGTTTATGGGATCAAGCCCTGCATCGGATTCCGCTGACAGCACAGAGCCTGCTTGGGATTCTCTCCTCTCTCTCTCTGTCTCTCTCTCTCTCTCTTCCCCTCCCCTGTGCGTGCTTGATCTCTTTCTCTCAAAATATATAAATAAACATTAAAAAAAGAACGTCCTAAAGTCTAACAACATATTTACAAAATTTATAGAGCACTTTAACATATTCCTAGAAATGACTTCTAATATTATAAATATGTTATTAATGGTTCCATTATTATATGCTTTACTAGCATTATTCTAATTAATGTTGATTTGCTTTCATTTTGAAGTTAAAGGCTTTTTCCTTTTTAAAAAATTCCTTCAAATGATAATTGATTATCTGTTCATCACATTATAGATATCATCTTGACAGTCTATCAAAATGGCTTTTACTAGGGCACAGTGTTACTTTTGATTAACTGTGTGTGTGTGTTTTGTTGTTGTTTGGTTTTTGTTTTTGCTTTTATTGTAATTCTGTGGGGAGAATATGACTTTTTTCCTGTTTAGATAGATGCATCTAGAACCAAATGAGGGCAGTAAAGTCTAATAGAAAGCTTTACAAATGAAAGTTTTGTTTCTGTTTGTGCAATACCTTGTTCCCCCTTCATGTATCCTGGGAAATCATACTGATCAATAGTTCCCATTTCAGTACAACTGCAGCAAGCATTACAACTGTATAAAATTTACAACATTGTCTGCTGTAAATTTTAATTGGAAAAACCTTATAGCTTTGCTCTCCATCTTTGGAGGTTTAAATCTATATGATTTTTTTTTAAGTAAAAAAAAATTTACAACATAATATCATGTCATACAATTTTTATGGACATGTAATATAAATAGGACCAAACCCCTAGCCTTATTGGAAAAAAATAACTATAAAAATGTATTTTAACACTTAATGCATTCAACATTTTTGCTATAGAAACAATAGACTTGGTAAAGTAATTTAATGAGTGTTGTAAATAATTATGAACCATATCAGGCAAGGAATATTAACAGATAAATGTATTAATGAAAGATATATTTTGTGGTTTCTCTGTCTCCCATGTGAGTCCTCTTTCTGAATCAATGTGAAATACTCTATCTAGAGCTAGTGTGCTGAACTAGAAGAGGGTAAGAAAAATGTTGCTTTCTGCACAGCTTTATTTCTGTCACAGGTCAGGCTCAGAATGCTGTGTGATACAGTTATTGACTCTAATCTGGGCATAAACACAAGTCCTCAAGCACCAGTCCAATTAATAATTTGCATAATTAACACGCATATTAAATAGGGACTGGCCTTGCATCTGTATTTGCAGTGATCGGGGTAATGAGGGCTAACGGAGCGGCGCCTCGGGCCTGTGTTAGCAGACGTGTGGCAGTAGTAATTTTTGCTTGGATTGACAACTGCTAGACAAGCGGTCCCAGCATAAAGCTAAACCCCGTTTGGCAGTATTAATCGTTGACAAACTGCTCTTAAAGCTGTAACATTGTTTCTGTCAGTTGTTTGGTTTGATGTCACTGTTAGACATAATAAATCAATAGTGTCAGAATTTGGTAATGTTTATAGCTAGCAAGGTTTATTATTTCATATGACTGTCATGTACAAATAGTGGTTATCATGGCTGCCTCTAAATTATCAAAGACAGAATATTGCTTTGAATATACTTCTGTAATTCTTGTTTCAGTGAATTCTTTGCCATCTGGAAATGCTTTTGGTTGGTATGCCTGCCCAATTTCAGGGTAATATTCGTTCCTTCGTGCAGTACGGTCTGTGATTTTAAAAAGAGAATACAATTTAATTTCTTGAAAGTCAATTATGGTTTTAAATCAGGAAGATATACCTAGCTTCCTCAGCTTCACCCTCATTCAAAACTTGATGATGGTAAACGTGTATGACAGAGTGCAAGGGCACTGAAATTCCTCAGAGTAGGATTTGGGTTTCAGAGGACTTCAGATATAGGTAGAAAGGAGATATTACAGACAGTCAGTATTTATAAAGAGAGTCAGCTCTTCAGAGATAGGGGTAACATTCCTTTTCTCTCCACTCTTCCCACAGATCATCTCTCCAGAAGTTGTAACATTTGTGTTATGCTTTCTCACACCCGATACCACTTATCGAATATTTTAAGATTGTTTTCTTCATTCAGATTTCAAAAACGTTTCCTTAAAAATTCTATAAACGTGTGTTGTTATCTTTATTGTCATTTCCTTAAAACAGTCCTGTTGGTGGTACTCTTGGTGGAGTAGAATTTTATGTGTGAAACTGCTAGCTAATGTACACGTGTTTATCATGTAGCTGTAACATGTTAATGATAAACTATAGTAAAATATTAAAGGCTGTTTCTAGTGACTTAGACTGAATTTCTGTATCTCTCTGTAGCATTTTGATTTTTCAACTAAAAAATGTATGTAAATACATTATGAGCAAATTAAGGGATTTTATGATCTGCCAAGATATTTTCTTTGGCAAACAAATAGGCTCTTTTAAATTATGAGCACAAAAGGTATATCAGTTCAGAAAAGGTGGAGGGATGCCTGGGTGGCTCAGTCAGCTAAGTGTTTGACTCTTGATTTCGGCTCACAGTTTGTGAGATCGAACCCTGTGTAGGGTTCCGTGCTCACAGCGCAGAGCCTGCTTGGAATTCTCTCTCCCTCACCCTCTGCTCTTCTCCCACTCACATGCATGTGTACACGTGCTGAAGTACTCTCTCAAAATAAATAAACATTAAAAAAAAAAGTGGAGTTATTGGGAGTGGGGCTGACCTTCTTTGCTGTAGAAATGTTCCCACTTAAAAGAGGGAACATGCATATATTACTTCAGGAAATTTTTAGTCCATGGGCAAATTAATATTAAGTTATGAGTATTATACAAGCTTTTAGTAAGCATTCGATTAAAAACATGGCTATCCATTGTACCTCTCATTTACCCATGATACCATTTAAGCTACGATTTCAAAGCTTACTGCCCATCTTTTGTATGCTGACACATGGGCATATTTTATATATGTTAGCATAATGCTACAAGGAAACTGCCTCTGAACAGTAGCAGGGGGTTTTCAGGATATGAAAGTAATATGACAATTTTTTTTTTTTAAATCAGTGCACTTAAATGAATGGAGTTATAAGTCAAACTTATTTCTGGAAAGTAAATGCATATTCTATTTTGGGAAGCCCTACTTTTGATTTTGGCCATTCTGCTGAATATCTTTAATGGTGCCAAATAGAAATTGATAGTTAGAGATGACTGTAACTCAAATGAGGTTTGTGACCATTCCTTCTGCCTATCAAGAAGTCTAAGGCGGGGCACTTGGGTGGCTCAGTCAGTTAAGTATCTGACTTTAGCTCAGGTCATGATCTCGCCATTCAGAGTTCGAGCCCTGTGTCGGACTGTGTGCTAACAGCTTGGAGCCTGGAGCCTGCTTCAGATGTTGTGTCTCCCTCTCTCTCTGCCCCTCCCCTCTTCATGCTCTGTCTCTGTCTCTCAAAAATAGACATTAAAAAAGAAAAAAAAAAGAAGTCTAAGGCTTTGCATGTTTGCAGTCAGAGGTCAAGTAACCCATGGGAGGTGATAGGGAGTAGTAGAGAGAGAGAAATGGTAGTTGGGGATAGGCCAAGGTTACAGAGATGGTACAATGAGGCAGAATGATTAGATTCTTTTTCATTTTTTAGGTCTCAGTTTAAATGTCACCTCTTTGGAGAGACTTTTTTCAACCACTCTTGCTAAAAATAGATCTTCTCTGTTATTCTACGACTCCCTCCTTCATAGAATTTACCACAATTCTAAGTTTTTTTTTCTTTTATTCCGTGGCCCCTGAAAATAGGGAGCATATCTGCTTTGCCATTATACTCTTCAGAGGGAGAGGTAATGAAGAACATGTCTACTGTAAGACCTCACAAGGGTAGGATACAGAATTTGAAGAAGGGACTTAATATTTCTTTAACATGAGCTTTGTGCTTACGTTTGGTAGTACATATACTCTTATCTCCTTAGAATAATCTTTTAAAAAATTTTTTTAATGTTTATTTATTTTTGAGAGACAGAGTATGAGCAGGGGAGGGACAGAGAGAGAGGGAGACACAGAATTTGAAGCAGGGTCCAGGCTCTAAGCTGTCAGCACAGAGCCCAATGCTGGGCTTGAACTCACGAACCGTGAGATCATGACCTGAGCTGAAGTCAGATGCTTAACTGACTGAGCCACCCAGGCGCCCCTCTCCTTAGAATAATCTTATCAGGTAGTTATTAATATTTCCATTTTGTAGATGAATAAATGGAAGCTCAGAAAAGCAAAGTGACCTGCTAGAGATCACACAAGTAGTAAGTGGCTGAGCTGAGATTTGAACCATATTTTTGTAATTCCATCCCACAGGATACCACATTACCCAGCCTTGTGCAATGTGTTGTTGTGGTCATTATCAAAGGCAGTCAACAGACTTGTACTGGAATGTCTAAGCAGGATTGGGTATTCAGTTATGAGTACATGGCAAACATTTATAGTGAGCCCTGACTTCAAAGTTCTGCTATTGCTTCTAGCCTTGTTTTCTAGAATAAGCATAGGGACGATGAACATGTGTGTTATATCAGCAAAGATAAGCTTGGTGAGCCTTTCTTAACGAAGGTTGGCCTGTTGTCATTCCTGTGCTAGAATGGTACTAACTATGTACCATTCTTGGGGGAATTGTAGTCAGCTAATTTTCTGTGAGGCTTAATTCTCTGTGGAACCCCAGCTGAGAAAGGCTGTTAGGTTATAACACTGAAAAAACAGCCTCCAAATCTTTATAGCTTTAAGACAGCAAACTATATCCATTGTATGTCTGTGGGTGGCTGAGTTAGGAAAAGCCATCTAGTCTTTCCTACTGTGTCTTTTTTTACTACTCAACATGGCTTCACTTCTGTGTGGGTTTTCCCCCCGCCAAGCAATTCTCTGCAACACCAGCTGGGTGTCCTACAATTTAACTCAATTTTGACACTATCCACCTTTACATCCCACAAGTTAGATCCTGCAAGAATGCTCCCACCCCATTTCAGATGCCAATTCCAAGTCCAGATTGTCTCCTGTGCTTCTAGACTGATCAACTATAAATCAGAGGTTCCCATGACCCCCTCCTTGAGTTCAGTTCATCTGTTAGAACTACTCACAGAACTCTGGAAACCAGTTACTTATGTTTACCAGTTTATTAAAGGATATGATAAGGGTGACAGATGGTCAGGTTAAGAGATACATAGGGTGAGGTCTGGGAGGTTCCTGAGTGCAAGAACTTCTCTGTCCTTGTGGAATTGAGGTATTATCATCCTCCTGGTATGTGAATGTGTTCAACAATCTGAAAGCTCTCTGAACCCCAGATTTTAGGGATTTTTATAACACAGGATGATAAATCATTAACTCCATTTCCTGTCCATCTCCTCTCTCTGGGGAAATGGAGTGGTGGAGGGGCAGAGCTGAAAATTCTAAGCTTCTAATTATGGCTTGCTCTTTTTGTGACGAGCACCAATCCAGAAGCCCATCTAGAGTCACATCATTAGAACAAAAGATGCTTCTATCGTTTATGAATTTATAAGGGTTTCCGAAGCCCTGTATCAGGGACCACAGTCAAGAGCCAAATATTAGAATAATAGATGCACCTAGTGCTTTTGTCACTTAGGAAAATATAAGGTTTTTAGGAACTCTATGCCAAGAACTGGGTGCAGATACTAATATATATATTTCTAATTAGTTCACAGTATTTCTATTGTAGTCACATAGCACCTAGGCTAACAGTGCAGCCACCATCTCTCAGACATTGTCATTCGTCTTCCCAGAAGGAAAGCAGTTTTGGGGATGTTGTCCTGCCAGCAATTAAAGGTAGTTCAGAAGTAACAATTGTTCATAACTCTTGCTTACAAAGTTTTGGCCGCAGTCACATAGCTGACCACAAGGGGCCAGGGAGTGCAATCTTAGCATGTGCCTGGAGGGAGAGGAGACCTGGATGTCAGTGAGCACTACTAATGACATTCACAATTAGCCACAGTAGGAACTAAAGAATTCTAGGTAGCCAGTGAGAGTATTGCTACTGTGATTAAATCTGGATAGTTTGAAAGTCCGGTGGCTAATCAAGTATGTTTGTGCACTGGGAAAATTAGGAAGAAAGGTTCCAGGAAAGAAAAATGACTGTTAAAATGGTCTGTGGAGTACATTTAAAGATGCTCAGCTTCATTAGCCATCACAACAGCTCTTGTGCAATTTCCTCTGTTCTCTTAATACTGAACTTTGCCCAGGTGTTTATTTTCTTTTCCTTTTTTACTAATCACACTCTTAAGAAAAATACTTTTTTTTCTAATTATATAAATGCCCCAGTAAGAACTTTTTAGTTCCGAAGTAGGTATTGTTGTTTGAACTCAAGAAGTCCTTATCTCCTTAAAGAAGCAAGTAACAATGAGGAACATGGATTATAAAACAGTAGAGAGTGTTCCAAAGTGGGTTCCATGGAACAAATGTTCTGAAAGATGGTGTGGAAGGTATTTTGGTAATCATTTATCAGTGCATACTGTGGCTGTCTGGCATGCCTTAGATTATAGAGGACACAGCTAGGAATGACATGAGGCATCATTTGGTCTAAACTTCTTGCTTAGAAATGGGCAAATTGGATCTCAGAGTTAAGTGACTTGCCTGTGCTCAGGCAAGGTTTGTCTGTGCTCATAGCTAGTTTTGTCTTTCACTTTTGCCGTTTGTACATGCATGACAATGATGCTAACATTTATTGTGCTGGCACTGTTCTGAGTACTTATTATGTACACGTCTATTTAAATTGGCTAACTTGTGGCCACACCAGCATCTGAACCCAGACCTTCTGGCTCTGGAACCTCTTCATGGTAAAAAATCCTTAGAATTGGTTGATTTCATCACTGTGAGTAAAAGTGATTTTCCATAAGGCTAGAAGGCTCAAAGAAACTTCCCAACTTCATTTTCTTAAAAAGAAGAGGTCATGTTTCCTGTTTCCTGGAGAGCGAGTCAGTAGCTGTTACTGACATTTGAATATGCTCTTACATTAGGCCTAACCCATGTATCTTTATGAAAAGAAATTCAATAATCCAAGAGAAAATAATTGTATTTCTTAGGGAATTTCTCTAGTATCTTTATAACAGTGTTTGTTCTAAATTATAGATTGTAGCCTTATCTGCAGTACTTCATTAGATAGATGAAAATATAAGCTTCTTTCCATAATAATTCCTGTTTAGTATGATTTATAAAATTATTATTAGTATGTTTAAATGGTAATCTGGATGTTTCTAGCTTCTCTAAATGAGCACGAACTCTATTCCGATAGCCCTTAAGGGACTTTCAGTAATAAGGAAGAACTGATCTGATTTTTTTTTTTTTTGGCATAACATTTCTCTTTTCAAAAGATCCCAATGCACCTCATAAATGGGAGGATGGTGTCACCCATCTGGCGCACTAAACGCATTATGTCAGATGTACTATAAAATAGCTAAGGATTGGAACAGATAAAGATTACCTAGTCTTACCTATAGAAGAATGTGTGAAATTGTCATTAGCTGCTAGTCTGTTTCCATAAGTGGTTGGTGTGAGAAGACCTCTGTGAATCATATAGTTAAATTAGGCTTAGGGCATATGTCAGGAAAATGTATGTTGTGTGTGTTACTTACCTGCCCACCTGCTTGCCTTCCTGTCCTGTTTTTTGTCTTCCAAAAAGAAAACAGTTTTACCTTTTTCTGATCACAAAATTGTCTTTGTTTATTGTTAAAATATCTTTTTAAATTTATTTCCTTATTTTTTATTAGATTTATTATTTTAAAAATTTTATTATTATTATTTTTTAATTTACATCCAAATTAGTTAGCATATAGTGCAACAATGATTTCAGGGGTAGATTCCTTAATGCCCCTTACCCATTTAGCCCATCCCCCCTCCCACAACCCCTCCAGTAACCCTCAGTTTGTTCTCCATATTTATGAGTCTCTTCTGGTTTGTACCCCTCCCTGTTTTTATATTAGTTTTGTTTCCCTTCCCTTATGTTCATCTGTTTTGTCTCTTAAAGTCCTCATATAAGTGAAGTCATGTGATTTTTGTCTTTCTCTGACTGACTAATTTCACTTCGCATAATACCCTCCAGTTCCATCCACGTAGTTGCAAATGGCAAGATTTCATTCTTTTTGATTGCTGAGTAATACTCCATTGTGTATATATACCACATCTTCTTTATCCGTTTATCCATCGATGGACATTTGGGCTCTTTCCATCCTTTGGCTATTGTTGATAATGCTGCTATAAACATGGGGGTGCATGTGTCCCTTCAAAACAGCACACCTGTATCCCTTGGATAAATGCCTAGTAGTGCAATTACTGGGTTGTAGGGTAGTTCTATTTTTAGTTTTCTGAGGAACCGCCATACTGTTTTCCAGAGTGGCTGTACCAGGTTGCATTCCCATATTGTTAAAATATTTAAACAACTCTGAAAAGTATAAAGAGAAAAGTAGCAGTGACTTAAATTCCCACTACTCAGAGATAATCACTCTTCCACATACTGGTAAACACTTACATGTATGTATTATTTTTCCAAAATGAGTTCGTTATACTGTTGTATAGCTGGCATCTTTTACTGAATAATACATTATGGCCATCTTTTCATGTTAGCAAGTGTAGCTCTACGTATCCTATTTATGTGGCTACATAATATTCCATGATGCTTTTTCCACCAGTTTTATCAGGTATTATACATTTGCTGTAATCACAAATATGTCTTTAATTACTTTATACTTTTTTGGAGGGCTTAATTTAAAATATAGCATTATCAGGTGCTTGTGTGGCTCAGTCGGTTAAGCGCCCAACACTTGAGTTGGGTTCAGGTCATGATCTCATGGTTCATGGGATTGAGCTCCACATTGAGTTCTGTGCTGGCAGCATGGGGCCTGCTTGGGATTTTCTCTTTACTTCTCTGTCTGCTCTCTGCCCCTTACCCACCTGCATTCTCTCTCTTTCAAAAATAAAATAAACACACAAAAAAATGGATGGTATTATCCTCAAATGGAAGTTAAATTCATTCATCTAATTATTATTTATTGAATGTTTACCATATGTTAATCACTGTTTGTGGAACTTAAAATGTATCTGCTGCCCTTGTGGAATTTATATTCTAGTGAAAAAACAAGTAACGTTATATGACATGTTAAAATAGGTGAATAAAGACAACTCTGCCTAGATTGCGAGAGGAGACCAGAGAAGCAGTCATCATGGCTGTTTTATTAGAGAATGGGTAAAGTTGCCAGAGGCCTCTGTATGTGTCCAGGAAGGTGGAAGATGTATCGTTTTTAGCTTCTATATCTCGTTTCCAGTTAACAGGGTCATGCTTTGTTCTAAAAAGGTAGATGTTGTTTGTAACTTTGCTATAATGCAATATATTTCTACTTTAAGAATTTTTAAAATTTCAGAAATGTCAACAGTTACTTCTCTTGAAAATATTTGTATTCGTGCTTCATAGTATTCAGTGCTATACTTTGGTGATTTCCATATGATACCAAAGTACTTAATTTGCTGACTTTATGATTGGGTTCCTAAGTCCTTTGTCTGACTTGAGTTTTCCTCATAATAATTCATCTATAAAGGGGTGAATTGATTTTTACGGCTATCTTAGGTAAACACAAGATAATACCCTCTACATGTAATTACAAAGCAGTTACAGTGGCAAATCTAAGATCTTGTGACATCCATTATAGAGATCTCATAATTTTCCTCAGTGATCATTTTTTAAAATATCACCATGAAAGAATTTGAAAGCAAGCTCAAGAAATACAGTTTAACAGTCATACAAGTGACGAATTGTCATCCTAGATTGATGTCTGTGGGACCTTTCACCTGAGATGTGTCCTTGGTCCTACCCAAAGTAGTTTTTTTATTTTTATTTATTTATTTTTTAAATGTTTTGTTTTATTTTTGAGAGACAGAGACAGAGCATGAGTGGGGAAGAAGCAGAGAGAGAGAGACAAAGAATCTGAAGCAGGCTCCAGGCTCTGAGCCATCAGCACAGAGCCCAACGCGGGGCCCGAACCCACAAACCATGAGATCATGACCTGAAGTCAGACGCTTAACCAACTAAGCCACCCAGGCGCCCCCCCAAAGTAGCTTTTTTAAAATATCAATTGTTTTGATAGAAAGTTAGAAGACATGGGTAATATTTTCAAGGTATGTGTTACTAGAGGAAATAGCTGTTCAATAATAAAACTAAGACTCATAAACAAAACAAAATTTAATAACTTCTAATTTTGGACCCAAATCAACTGTAATAATGATATTGATTGCCATATTGATGCTTCCTGTGTCCCAGGCACTGTGCCTAGCATCTTGTATGAACTTTCTTATTCAATTTGTGTAAGAACTCTGTGAGATAGGTACTGTTATTATACCCGTTTTACAAAGACAACCAAACTGGAGATGTTACATTGATTTTATTAAATTTCTAATCTAAGGCCATACATTTACATTAAAAAAAAATAGATTGTGTTCATTTTCTGACCATATTGTAGATTGAGTGTAAGGAAAAACTTTGTCTGGTAGAGAACACTTAAAATGCTGGCTAGAAATAACTTTCTTTCCAAAGCATGATTGTGAACTGGTAGTGAACTAAGGAGACAGTGGCTAGAAAGAAGGATAGAGAATGAGTCCACAGATATAAGAACTGACATTTGTTCTGGCAGGAATAGAGAGGGTTGGAGGGTGAGGGAATGTCTGCCGATCTTGGTGACCTGGAATGTAGGTTTTCGAGGGCCAGATGCAGCTTAAGAAACAAAATCAGAGATCTTCACATGAAGCCAGAATTCTTAAAAGGTGAGTATTCTGCAGGTGAACTTGCTCTTGGCTCTAGATAGGACGGGCCTGAAAACTCCTAGCCATAACCTACATTCAACTGATTTGAGGATGGAATTCCCATTGCCTTCCTGTCTCAAAAAAATTCCAAGCAGAAAATTTAGTTTGAAATGAGTTATTCATGCGCCCAGGCATTTGTAAAATGTGCATCTTCTCTGAAAGAAAGCATTTATACTTGGATGTCACAGAATTTATGAAGGTGAGTTTTTGAGGGACATGGGTTCACAATTAAAAAAGAAAAAGAAGTACCTGAGTAAAAGAGCCACTGTGATTAAGAGTTAGCAGAAGTATAATACTGCAGAATTAGGCTCACAAAGACTGAAGCTATTTAATATGAACAAATATAACAAATAAAATCACTATGTTTAAAGAATTAAAGAAATTAAAAGAAAATAGGGCACCATTAAAATTAATAAGACAGATGTAGAAAACAAAGAAAATTCGTAGAATAGACATGGCTTAAGGAGAGCATTAGTGAAATAGAAGACAGATATGAAGAAATTACCCAGAATACAGCACAGAGAAGGGATAGAAAATATGAAAGAAAAAAAAAAGATTAAGAGGATAAAGTAAGAAAGCCCAACAAACATTCAGTCTATAGTTTCAGAAGTAAAGAATAGAAAGATTGGAGAAGAAGCAATATTCAAAAGATATTTAATTAATAATGTGTCAGAACTGATGAAATATGAACATTCAGATTCAGGTAGCCCAGTGAATTCTAAGTGGGGTAAATGGAAAGACATCGTCACTGACATATGCCACAATAAAACTGCAGAACCGCAAAGATTAAAAAAATTTGAAATCAGCTGGAGAAAAAAGGAACAGTGAATAAATACAGCTAACTTTTCAATAAGACCAGTTCAAGCCAGAAGGCAGTGAAATAACTTCAAAGTGCTGAGAACAAATAACTAGAATTGTCAACCTAGAATTGTCTACTCATTGAAAATATCTGGAGCATGGGCAAAATAAAGGTGTTTTCAGACATAAAGTTAAAAATGTTCACTACTAATAGAATTCCACCAAAGGAATTTCTAAAAGATATATTTTTTAAAAAGGAAATTTTTTAAAAAGGAAATTCCCCAGAATGAATGTCTGAAAAGTAAGAATAGTGATGGTAATTATAATAAGTATTGACTATATAAAATAATTTTGTGTGTATTAAAAAGTTAAGATAGCTTTAACTGGATGTAAGTTGAGAAGCTATGATCAGAGTTAAGGCATTGTAAGGTCCTTTTATAAAGGTGTTCATTAGCAAGGAAATACAAATTAAAACAACAGTGAGATACTGTGTACACAACCCCTGATTGGTAAAAAATAAAAAGTCTTACAAAATCAAGTTTTGGTGAAGATGTGGATGAACTGGAAGTTTTATTCACTGGTGATTATGTAAATTGGCATCACCACCTTAGAAAGTATTTGTTGTTGCTTGGCAAAATTTAAGATGGATAGAGTGAGAGCAGAAGGAAGGAAGGAAGGAAGGAAGGGAGGGAGGGAGGAATTAAGTCTTGAAAACTCACATGTATACCAGAGACCTTTACAAGATTGTTCAGATCATTATTGTAAACTATAGATAAAAACTGGAAACAACTCAAATGTTGATCAATAATAAAATAGATACATAAACTGGGGTTTATGCTGATGATAGAATGCCACACAACAATAACTATGAGTGAACTGTTGCTACATTCAAGAACATAGATGGATATCACGCATATTATGTTGAATAAAAGAGGCAAGACGTAAAAGAAAACATACAGTATAATTCCATTTATATAGAGATTTGAAAACAGGAAAATTGGAGCTGTATTGCTAGGGCTGCACGGAGATGACAATAATACCTTTTAAAGTATTTAAAATACTAAATAAAACGAGGAACAGCTTATCACAAAAGTCAGGGTAGTGAGCAGAGCTTCAGTAGGGTAGCCTCTGGCTACATGTGTCTATAAGAGCATTTGAAATGCAAGTGCTCAGAATTGAGATGTGCTAGAAGTGTAACATATATTGGATTTCATAGGCCTTAAAAATAAAAAGAATATATAATACCTCAATAATAGAAATTTATAGTGGTTACATATTATAATGATAATATTTTATACATATTTAGTTAAATGAAATACATTAAAATTTAATTTCATCTGTTTTGTTTGGTTTTACATTAAAAAAATGTGGCTTCTAGAAAATTTGAATTCTCTGTGGCTGTCATTACATTCCAATTGGACACAGCTGCTCTAGAGGCTGAGGTCAGAGTTGAGATTGGTACGAGACCAAGGGTTCCTTCTGTGAAGGTGGCAAAGTTATGTTGCCTAGGTGGTGGTTACAAGGGGATTACTATATAATTATTCATTTACCTGTGTGTCTGTATATACACATCTGGTGTGTAAAATGCATATTTCTGTTTATATGCCTTAAAATTAAAAAAAATGCTTCTAAGATATTGATATTAATAGACCTTATTGAGTAATCATTTAAAAAACTGAAGTAGATGGTATAGCCTCCAGAGTAATAAAGGAAGAAAAATGAATGGAAGGGGCAGGAAAAAAAAAATACAATTCATTCAGTCCAAAAGAATGCAGGAAAGGAGAAATATAGAAGAAACAGAAGTAGGATAAATATAAGTCATAATATGAGTTGGGAGACATAATTCCAAATATACCTTATAAAAGGACTTGAAAAGGTTAAAGATTAAAATAGTAAAGAAAAAATATAAAGATTAACCAAGAGTGCTAAGCAGGTATCAAACAAACATCTAAACAAGCAAAAAAAAAAAAAAACCGACCAACTTATTTATTTATGAGATACACATAATACAAAAGGACACAGAAAGGTTGATGGTAAAAGGATGGAAAAAGATGGACCAAGCGACTATTAACAGAAGGAAAGCTACAATAGCTATATGGTAACAGATAAAATAAACTTGAAGGTCAAAGGGAAAATACATTTCTAGAGATAAAGAGGGTCACTATATAGATAAATGGTTTACTTTGTCAGGAAAATTGTAACAAGCCCAAAATTATATATGCCTAAGAACATAGCTTCAAAAATATAAAGCAAATATTGGAGAAATAAATTCGGAGTCGATGTGGGAGATTTTAACATATCCCTATCAGGCAATGATAAAACAGACAAAAAAAAAATTCTGTAGGTATATAGTAGAGTTTAAAAAATACAACTAACAAGCTGGACTTTGGAAGTGTAGAGAATATATCACTAGCAACTGCAGAATACATATTCTTTTCAAGCATACATAGGAACAATCTTTAAAACTTAATCATGAATCAAGCTTCAACAAATTGAAAAGAAACAACATCACAAGTCCCATATGCTGTTATGATGAAACAAGTGATTAGAAATCAACAAAAAAAATCTAAAAATAAAATAACCCCTACAATATTTAGACATTTAAAAACATTCTAAATCATTCTGCAGTCAAGGAAAAATTTATAAGGTAAATTGTAAAATTTTAAAACTAATTTGAAATGATAAAGGTACTGCTAGTTATAATAACAAAATGTATGGGATATAACTAAAGCTTTATATTCAACTTTTTAGCTTGAAATGCTTACAAATTTAGAAGAAGGAAAAGGAAAAAAAAGAAGGAAAAGAGAGATGAAGCACAAATAAATAATACTGGATTTGAAAAGAAGGATAAAATGTGGCAGAGATTAAAAAGGAAAAAAAGGACATTTTGTCAATATATTTAACATGTTAGGGAAGTGGAGTATTTTTTTAATTTAATTAATTTTTTACTCAATTTACATACAAGTTAGCGTATAGTGCAACAATGATTTCAGGAGTAGATTCCTTAATGCCCCTTACCCATTTAGCCCATCCCCCCTCCCACAACCCCTCCAGTTACCCTCTGTTCTCCATAGTTAAGAGTCTCCTATGCTTTGTCCCCCTCCCTGTTTTTATATTATTTTTGCTTCCCTTCCCTTATGTTAATCTGTTTTGTATCTTAAAGCCCTCATATGAGTGAAGTCTTTTGATATTTGTCTTGCTATGACTGACTAATTTCGCTTAGCATAATACCCTCTAGTTCCATCCATGTAGTTGCAAATGGCAAGATTTCATTCTTTTTGATTGCCGAGTAATATTCCATTGTATATATGGACCACATCTTCTTTATCCATTCATCCATAGATGGATATTTGAGCTCTTTCCATACTTTGGCTCTTGTTGATAGTGCTGCTATAAACATGGGGGGGTGCATGTGCCCCTTTGAAACAGCATTCCTGTATCCCTTGGTTAAATACCTAGTAGTGCAATTGCTAGGTCATAGGGCAGTTCTATTTTTAATTTTTTGACGAACCTCCATACTGTTTTCCAGAGTGGCTGCAACAGTTTACATTCCCACCAGCAAAAGAGATCCTCTTCTCCATATCCTTGCCAACATCTGTTGTTGCCTGAGTTGTTCATGTTAGCCATTCTGACAGGTGTGAGGTGGTATCTCATTGTGGTATTGATTTCTATTTCCCTGATGATGAATGATGTTGAGCATTTTTTCATGTGTCGGTTGGCCATCTGGATATCTTCTTTGGAGAAGTGTCTATTCATGTCTTCTGCCCATTTCTTCACTGGATTATTTGTTTTTTGGGTGTTGAGTTTGATAAGTTCTTTACAGATTTGGGATACTAACTCTTTATCAGATATGTCGTTTGCAAATATCTTCTCCCATTCCATCGGTTTCCTTTTAGTTTTGCTGTGAAATGGAATATTAATGGAAATAATACACATTACCAAACCTTACTCAAAATGTAGCAAATGTACACGGTCTTAAAAAATCATTAAATAAATTGAACAAATAGTTTAAATTTTATTAGAAAACATTAGAACCAGAGGGGTTTTTTTAATTTTTATTTTTTAATGTTTATTTATTTATTTATTTTTAAAATTTTTTTTTCAACGTTTATTTATTTTTTTTGGGACAGAGAGAGACAGAGCATGAACGGGGGAGGGGCAGAGAGAGAGGGAGACACAGAATCGGAAACAGGCTCCAGGCTCTGAGCCATCAGCCCAGAGCCTGACGCGGGGCTCGAACTCCCGGACCGCGAGATCGTGACCTGGCTGAAGTCGGACACTTAACCGACTGCGCCACCCAGGCGCCCCTATTTATTTTTGAGAGAGACAGAGACAGAGCATGAGCAGGGGAGTGGCAGAGAGAGGGGGAGACACAAATCTGAAGCAGGCTCTGGGCTCTGAGATTTCAGCACAGAGCTGAACATGGGGCTTGAACTGAGAGCCGCGAGATCATGACCTGAGCCGAAGTCAGACGCTCAACTGACTGAGCCTCCCAGGTGCCCCAGGACCAGAAGGTTTTGTGAGTTCTGAACATTCAAGAAAGGTATAATTTCAGTCTTTTACAAAGTATACACTGTTGCAAACAGAAGTATACTCTTCAACTAATTATATAACACTAATATTGAAACAGGTTGGTATCAGTATAAGAAAGAAAAATGGTAGGGCAGTCTCATTCATAAACAAAGGTGGAAACACTCTAAACAAAATACTGTATTACCAAACAGAGTCTTGTGCACAGATATGTACTATATCAAGACCAGTTTCAGCTTACATCATTCATGCAAGATTGGGTTATCATTAGAAACATCAGGGGCGCCTGGGTGGCGCAGTCGGTTGAGCGTCCGACTTCGGCCGGGTCACGATCTCGCGGTCTGTGAGTTCGAGCCCCGCGTCGGGCTCTGGGTGGATGGCTCGGAGCCTGGAGCCTGTTTCCGATTCTGTGTCTCCCTCTCTCCCTGCCCCTCCCCCGTTCATGCTCTGTCTCTCTCTGTCCCAAAAAAAATAAAAATGAAAAAAAAAGAAACATCAGTAAAGATATAGGACTTCGACAACACTGTCAACCAACTTGACTTAATTGACATTTTCTTCTACTCAATAACAGCAGTATGTGTTCAAGTACACATGGAATCCTCACCAAGAAAGGATGCATAAAATGAATGTCAATTAACTGAAAATTCTGAATGTTGTCAAGAATATGGAGCAACAGGAACTCTCATGTTGTTAGTAGGAATATAAATTGGCACAACATTGGAAAATAACTTGGCAGTATCTTGTAAAGTTGAAGATTGGCACACACTATAAACTAGCTCCATTCTTAGGTA
This sequence comes from Lynx canadensis, assembly GCF_007474595.2. Lineage (NCBI taxonomy): Eukaryota > Metazoa > Chordata > Mammalia > Carnivora > Felidae > Lynx > Lynx canadensis. The sequence continues at coordinate 84,627,148 of NC_044315.2, forward strand.
TACGTTCTAGAGAAAAGCTTACACATGTGTATCTAGAGACATGTACAGTTGACCCTTGAACAGCACAGGGATTAGGGGCAACAACGCCTGAAGCCATTTATACCTTTAGACTCTCCCAAAATTTAACTAATAGCCTATTGACCAGAATCCTTACTGATAACATGAGCAGTCAACTAACACCTATTTTGTATAAGTATTGTACGCTGTATTCTTACAATAACGTAAGCTAGAGAAAACAAAACATTATTAAGAAAATCATAAGAGAAAATACATTTACACTACTGTACTATAAAAAAGCCATGCATAATTTGACCCCCACAGTTCGAACGTGTGTTGTTCAAAGGTCAAATGTATTTGAATGTCCGTAGCAGCTTTGTTTCTAATAGAAGAGGGGGAAGTAACTCCCTTCAAGTCCATCAATTGCTTAATGTATAAATAAGTTGTTTTACATTCATTCAGTTATATATATAATGCAGTTGTGCCATAATATAGATGGCAACTGACAGGAGACTTTTGCTTCTGGCTATAACTAAGACACATATGTATCTCTCTGGCCCATGCGTTAGTTTCTCTCTGGGGTACATAGAACTCCTAGGTTCTAGTGTGTTCGCATTTAGAAAGTAGTGCTAAATTTCCCTTCAGAAGAGTAACTAACCAATTTGCATTTTTCCCACTCTTCTCATTTTTAAGTGCATATTTTTGTTTTATAATTGGGATCACTTATTTTTACAATATTGTGGGGTTTTTTTCTCATGAGTACTACAATGTAAACACTTTTCATGTTAGCATTTAAAAAAATAATTTTATTGACTTCATAATATTTTGTTGAGTGACTATATTGTTGCTTACTTAACCATTCTATATTTATATGTTTTGTGTCTATCCGTGAAGACTTTGGTGAGGATGGGGTCAGTTCATAGACATCAACTATTTGAAAGATTATTATATAATGAGAAAAGGAGCCTTTTTATATTTACAGTGAGCAGAATTAAACTTGGTGAGCTTAGGAAACAGATGGGGCTGAACCAGAATAAGGACTGATACCCACTGTCAGCAAAACTAGAGAGATGTTTTTGGAGCTAATGAGAACTCCTATACCAGCTAAAGGTGGGTAGAACCACTTGGTAGAAATAGGAAGCTTCAAGTATACACTTGAAGGATTGGATTTCATGGCATTCCAACCCTGAATTTAGTATGCCCATGTTATATCTCAAGTTGAAGGCAGATCCTGTTGGCCTTCCTTAAAAACACTTCTGGGGCGCCTGGGTGGCTCAGTCGGTTAAGCATCTGACTTTGGCTCAGGTCATGATTTCACAGTTCAGGAGTTCAAGCCCTGTGTCTAGCTCTGTGCTGACAGCTCAGAGCCTAGAGCCTGCATCAGATTCTGTGTCTTCTTCTCTCTCTGCCCCTCCCCTACTTGCACTCTGTCTCTTTCTCTGTCTTTCAAAAATAAACATTGAAAAAAAAAAAAAAACAACCAAACATTTCTTACATCTGTCCTTTTCTTTTTGGTCTCAGAATCTCCCATCATCTTTTGCCTGAATTACTGCAATAACCTCCTAACCAGAACTCTTGATTCTAATTCTTGGTTCAATCTTGTTAATATTCTGCTGCCAGATTGTTTTGCAATAGAAAGGCCTATGATACTGTATGTCATGATACTCAAACCTTTAATTATTCCCTATTGCCTCTAAGGTAACGCTCAAACTTTTTAACCTGCAATTCTTGGCTGCTGATAAATTGGACCTCCATTCTTTTATTCATTCAACCACCATTTATTGAGCACTAACTCTTTGCCAGGGACTATGTTAGATGCTGGTAATAGATGAATAAGATAAATCACTAAGCCCAATAAGAGTAAGTTCCAAAGATCTGGGAAGGTGGGCTTGGAACAAGTTTTTGTTTGTTTGTTCATTTATTTTAAAGGAGAAGTAAAGGGTTTTTGAAGAAAAACTCATTTAGAAGACTCCTAACCTGGTTTAGAGACTCAGAGAAAGCTTGGCTTCTACCACTCCCCTGGAAGAACTTTCTTTCCTGGTGAGACTGGCCTGTTTTCTTTCTTTAAGTACACTTGGTTAATTTCTGCCTCCTGGTGTAGTTTTTTATTTCTAATACGAAAAATGTTCATACCATCTCCCATACTGTACTTTCAAGGTAGGTCACATTCCATAGTTTCCTCTACTCAGTGTGCTATGTATCTCCCTTCAGATCCATACCTTATCTGAATCAGGAGACTTCTTTTTGCTTCTCTCACTTGTCTTTTTTTATGTGCTCATTATTTATTGATAGTGTTTATTTCAGAATGTAGTTAAAGAATACAATGACAGGAGCCCCTGGGTGGCTCAGTTGGTTAAGGGTCCAACATTGACTAGGTCATGATCTCATGGTTTGTGGGTTCGAGCCCTGTGTCCAGCTCTGTGCTCACACACACACACACACACACACACACACACACACACACAGCCTGCTTGAGATTCTCTCTCTTCCTCTCTCTCTGCCCCTCCCCAACTCACATACGTTCTCATGCACTCTCTCTCTCTCAAAATAAATAAATAAATAAATTTTAAAAAAATTCGATTTTGGGCACCTGGGGGCTCCGACTGATGATTTTGCAGTTCTTGAGTTCGAGCCCCATATGGGGTTCTGACAGTTCAGAACCTGGTGCCTGCTTGGCATTCTGTCTCTCTCTCTCTCTGTCTCAAAAATAAATAAACATTAAAATTATTTTTTTAAACACAATGATATTGTTTCCTAATCTGTATTGCAACTACATTATATTTAAAGTCGGAGTTATTCCTTACATATGTATATTTGTCTTTGTAGTGAGATTATCAACAGCTTGAAGATATGTCATGTCTTACGTATTTCTCTGTCCCCCAGGGACTTGTGTACAGGTCCTACCGACTATCATATAGTAAGGTTTTAATAAACATGTGTTGAACGAGCACATATTGACTTCATAAACTAAATAATCCGGAGCTGTAATAATTGAACCTCCCATACTTGACCCTGAAAGAATCATGTCTCATCATAAAGTAAGCCTTCTCTGATTTTCACCCCATCCCCCACCTGTTTTAGGCAAATAATTTTTGGGTTGCAATTACAGCTAGATAGGACTTTCCAACACTTTTTCTAGGACTTGCGGGGCTGTAAGTCATTGTAGTATCTTCTGCCACACCAGATGGCATTACCTCTTCAGAGTGTGTATGTCAAGGAGCTACATAAATGTGTTAAAACATAGAGAAATTAAGCTATATATGTAAGTGTGGCCCATAAAATCTCTCCTTTTCTCAGTTTTCTCTTTACTAATGTATTCTTTTATATCTCCCCTGCTATAAAAGTGGAATCTTTTATTCCCATCTTCTACTTTTGTATATCGTGCTCCATAACACTTGTAAAATTTGGACCCGTCTTTCCGTTTCCACATCACAGTTCTCGTGGTGGCCTTAGCTATGTTACATTTGAGCTTCTCTGTCGTCATTGTTAACATCATCATCAAGAGCAAAGACGACTGAACACTTACCGTGTGCAGGGAATGGCACTGAGCACTTGGGCAGTTTGTTGTCTTACCCAGTTCACCCTCAATTTGACTAGATCTGAAAATGGCTCTTCGTTGTTTGCTTTCTTTCCACCCCCACCAATGCTTTGGTTAATAAACTGTCTTGCTTAGAGTTCATCATCATACTCAAGTGCAGCTGACTAGTTAGCAGCTTTATATTCCATTCAGTGGTGATGGTTGTTTCTTGGTAGCGGGTGGAATAAGTGAAAAGCACAAGGGAAAGTGGGCGACCATAGTAACTCTTTACTGCTTTTGCCACCATTGTGGCAAATTGTTTGTGATTTGTGGAAATGGACTCTCTTTTATCAATGGTTGACTATCAGTTCCTTTTTCTGGAGAGAAGTCATTAGTTAACGCAGCTCAAGGATTTGTCTGAGAAGAGCAGCACATCAGTTAGAATGCTAATTCACTCAACTGGCAGCAAGCACAGTGAAATGACAGCTTGGAGGGGGGTAAGAGGAGTGTCTGAAAATGGCAGCAGATTGGTATTTCGAAAGGGGAGGGAAATTTCATAATGATGAATAAGAAAGATGACATTTGGTGCTCACATTTAACTTGCATTGGATGTCCATATAAGGGTCAGTATGCATAACCTCTCTTGATTAGGCCTCCGGCTGCCCAGCAGCTGACTGGGTGTATACCCTTCAGACTGTAACCAAAAGAAAGGCCTAGATAATTAGGCCAAGTTGAACTGCAGGAGGTAGCCAGCTTCTCTGCTGCCTTTTGTATATTCATGACCCAGCTTGATTGATGGAAGGACAGTGTTTGGTGACACTGTCATTTGCAAGTTGAAAGGTAGACTACGGGCTGGAGCCAAGATCAGATGTGCTTTAAAGAGTCTGCAATAAACTCATTTGGATGCTGATGATGTTCACATATGCATTTCTTTGTTTCTTACTGTTTCTCATGGACATCTGTTAATTTGTAGAAATTAGCTTGGCTGTTTTCAGTTAAAACCCCACACTAAGTTACAGGATAGTTTTGTTTAAAAAGTTGTACAAAGTTGCTAGTGATACAATGTGTGATGTGGTTCTCAGATGTTTTTATGTGGTATTTTCACTTTTTCCTTATGTAGGAATTTTAACTATATTTCTTGAATTGATGTACATCACTAGAAGCACGTGACTCTTTTCCAGGAAAAAGTTAAATGGAATTTTTTCACGTATTTCACATATTTCAGAAAGCTCAAGCGCTGATGTCAAAAAGTTTTCCAGAGAATATTGCTTTTGTAAGGAAATCTCTCTTTATCAAAAGATTTATGAATGTCTGAGATTCCTTTTTAATATTATAGTTCTTAAAACGGGTCTTTCATTCATTCTGAAACTCTTTTCTGTTTACTCAAAGAGTTGATTAATTTTAGACTTGTGGCAAATGAGTTGAAAATACTAAAGAAAGTTAGAATCCTAAAACAGAAACATGAGGTTAACCTAAGGAGCCTCTTCAAAATGTAGAACCTAAGTTGCCGTAAACTATTACAAGAATAAATACCGGATTACGTTAATTAAAAGGATGCGAAGAAAGGGAAGGAAAGACTGAAAAGGCTTTTTGATGTACCTGTTTCATAAATACTAAGCTACTACTTAAATAGATCCTTTGAGAAATACCACATCACTGTGAACACTGGTTACTCTTATCAATAGTACTTTTCAATACTTTTATTATTACACTGAGGCTTTTGGAAGATAGTATTGTTCTGGTATAGCTAAATGATCGTCAACCTGAAAATGATTTGGATACTTTGTCTGAAAAATCTTCGGTTGTGTATTTTAGATATGTTACCTGACTTCCGTCAGTTACCATAACTTCAGGTAATATATGTAATAGCTTTTTTTCGCTATAAAGTGCTGTCTAAATAGAAGTAGTAGCAGCAGCAGCAGCAGAGGTAGCACCTATCGTTGTTGTTGCCATTATTATTATTATTAACAATTAATCAAAGGTTATTGCAACAGATAGAACACTTGTAACAGATAAAGCAGCCCTCCTATTAAATTTTTGTCAACTAAATGTGAGAGATCAGGTATGAAACTTTTCTTATAAAAACAAAACAGGAAAGAAAGACTTTACAAGGTCTTTCAGCTATTTTCCATATTAATTTTCTGACTTTGCTCCTCCCCACCAGATGCTAGAAAAGGCAGTGTTCTCCAACTGACACTAATGTTTTCCTAAAGAACGTTCTGGAGGATGTTGAAAACACACTCTGATCACTACAGAAATCATGCAGACTCCTTCTAAAGTTATTTCAGTCTTAACTGACATTTGAGATAAACATCTGAAATGTAGTATCCTAAATCTGTCTGTATAGCATTCAGAAATTCTTTGCTGTAATTTTTGGTAATTATTTCTAAATCAAAGTTATGTTTTAGTGGAAAAAGTATTAATATCTCCAGAATGTTAATGAAAATGTCATTTTCCTCACTTAAATCACATCTGATTTTCATCCAGTTTTCAAATACTGGATTTTCTTTTAGATTTTTCTTATTAGAAATTTAAAGCAAGGTATTTTTTTTTTCTGTGAAATATGATAGGAATAAAAAACTGTCTTACTGAATGGAGACAGTCCCAGGATTTTTAAAAAAGAGAGCTGTACCTTCTTAAACTGAATTTAAATGTATTGTGTATTTTTCTGCTACAGAGCAATGTTCTTAATGTGTTAGTTACTATTCTTCTCATTAAGTCTTTTCAAAAATATAAAGGTGTCACTTTGTCAGGAAAGTCTGGGTCTTTCCAGTGATAAAATAAACTTGACACTTGTTCCATGAAGGCATCTTCTCCCTGCTTATCAGCTCTTCAATTTATGGCTGTGCTTTGAAATTTGTGCCTGTGACTCCCATCTTTGTATTTACTCCAATTAACACATAAACCCTAATTAGCCAGATCAAGGGACTTGGGAGTCCATAAATGGAAAGTGACATGGCAGAGCTTGGCAGCTGGCATCAAGGCAAGGTGACAAAAATAGGGAAGTATCAATTAGATGACATTGATGGTAAAGCTCTGTGTTGGGACGATAGATTTTAACAGTTCTGTGTTGCTGACTGCTGACTCTAGGGCAAGGATGTAGAAATCAGTTAGTAAAATGACAGCTAAGTTCAAGTACCGAACTTTAGGTAAATGCAAAACACAATAATAATAAAACCTGCACACCATTTTAATTTGATTTTATACCATTATCAGTTGCAATAAATTATATATTTCTTCCAAAATCAATTTTTGTGAATTTCCCTGTAGGGTGACTTAGTTTCCAAATTTTGAAATTATGCCATAAATGTATAGCATTCTTATCTGAGTAGGAATGCAAGAGTCCTGAATTATCCATCCTTAGGAGTCTTACTTTCTCCTACTCTTAAATTTTTTTCAGGAAGAGGTGGTCCAAATGGGTGGATTTGGGAATATCCATGATCACTGTTCAATATTAACTTAAGTTCCAGACTGCAGTTTTAGATTACACATAATTCAACAGTGAAAATAATTTAGGACTTTGTAAACATTATTCCAGTTTTAGAAATCTAATGTTACAAAAAGAGACCTTTGTCTCAGTTGAGGAGTGTTATCAGGCTTTGTGCATCTCTCATTACTCTAGAGAGTAATGGAAGTTAAATATACAAGAACTGGGGTGCTTCTCTAGTTTTGTGGTTTCAGCTATCTGGTTTCTAACATTGGTCTTTTCTTCAAGTGGGTGGCTGGGTATTTGTAAAGAAGGTTCTGGGGGGCACTGGGAACACTTTGTGATCAGTACAGAAATCAGGCATGCCCTTTAAATCTCTTGGGATCAAAGAAAGTAAGATTTATTTATTTTTCTTTTAAGAATTGGTCCAAATGATAATTTGAATGTATGTGATCTATTAGACATTAGACAATAGAGAGCATATATATTTAGTTTTTTTTTTTTTATTTTGGATAGCCAGTGACTCTGTAGGCTTAGTTGGTATTTTGCTTGAATGTAGAGATGGGTCTGTAGCTATTCAAGTGGTTGCTTGTATGCTTAGACTTTTAAACTGTGAAGTTTTAGTTGTCATGTACCCCTGTTTCAAGTACTGCAGAAAATGGGGGAAGAACTCTTCTTTGAAAAGTCACTGTTCTAGAGGAGTATTTGAAACATTAGAAATCTGCCAGAAGGTCTATTAACATAAATGTTTAACTCAGACACACAAACATGGACCGAAATGAAAATGTTTCATGCATTAATTTGCTGCAGAAGGAACTAACATAACAATTAGAACAACATTCTGCCTACTTAGACTTCAATTTCCTAGGGCAGTGATAATACATAGTGTTGATGTAGTTTAAGTCTTTTAGCATATACAATAGTTTATTCTGTTGTTAAAATGAATTCTTCTGTTTTAAACCATTCAAACACGGTAAACCCTAGATAACTGGAAAGAAGCATTAGGAGTATAATTTCTAGACTAAGATTTGGAAGTTCTCTCATCAGCTCAGGGCTTATTAGAAAAACTTGGAGGAGACCATTTCTTTCCTAGCTCTGCAAAGGAATGATGTCTGTATTTTGTGATTGTGAAAATACCAGATGCTGTCATAAAAGCAGGGAACCCAACTAATACAAAAGTAATCTATATGAGACTGTTTTATTTGCTTGCCATTTTCAGTCATTACTGTCAGCAGTATCTTGTGGCTGAGCTGGTAACCTGCCTTATAAGGAATACCCTAGCAGTGACCAAATATGTGCTGTATAGCTTTTTTTTACACCAATGAGAGAAAATGAGACTTTGGAAATCAGATGGTTTCCATCCTGCTTGTGTAGCCAATACATTGACTTCTTTTTTCTTTTTCTTTTTTCTTTCTTCTTCTTCTTCTTCTTTTTTTTTTTTTTTTTTTTTTTTTTAGCATGCTGATCCCAGTTGCATGGTCATATGTTGTAAACCACATGGAACTATTTCAAACTGTGATGGGGGAAAGTAGCAACTGCAAACATTCCTCCTTGAAGCAAGTGGTTGTCCTAAACTGAGCACTGTAGAATAAAAATGGAAACATAAAAATAGCAGTTGGAAAGATAAAACAGCATTTATAGTACTAATAAAACCGTTGTGGCTTCCACAGGAAAACATGCTTTGTAACCTAATGCTTACCTGAAAGGACTGTCGAGTTTCTGAGAGTTATAGCTGTTTTTGTAAGAGAAGCACAGAGATTTGCTTGAGGGCTGAGTGATAGATTCGCCTGCCTGAAGCATCCCAGTGTGTTTATACATGGCTTGTATGGCAGCTTTCATAAGACATTTACCCCATGATTTGCGATGAGCTTATGTGTGAATAATTAATGGCAATTAATCCTTAATTACAGTAATTAGGCAAGTCACAGGAAATTAAGCTGCAGCTGGAGAAGACCATGCCTGGGAAGAGAGGATTGGGGGCTGTGTGAATGTGCCATTTACTGACAGCATTACTAGGATGCACAGTATTCAGCAGCTTTGGCATTTCTATTGGCAGCCTTGGGTAGGACAAGAGTGCTCTGCATTAGAAGCAATCTATAGTTGTCTACAAGAGTTTTAAGTTCAAGTGCCAAAATGTTGTGTTGCATATGGTGATTATCTAAGTTTATTGGTTGCTATAACTCAAATGACTGTAATTGTTTTTGGCTTGATAACAGTGACATTAGAACCAGGAGCTTTTATGTATTCATAGGTTCTGTTGGCATGAAACATGATGCAACTTTTAGAAACAATTCATCCAGGTTTGCAATTATGAAATAGATAATGTAATTGTCTAGAAATTAACTGAGAAAATTTCAATCAGGAACAACAGCAGAACATACAGTATCTTGGTTGAGAAGTTAATTACTTTATTACTAGTTGCCTTTCCCAGTTAAGCATGGTGGTACACAGTGTTCAGGAAGTCTTTATTGAATTGAATATATCCTCCAAATGTAAAAATACCTCAAATTATAAAAACTAAATCATTCACATTAAATGCCAACAAACTTAATGCTTAAGAACCTACAAGGTTTGTTTTAGAAACAAACAGAGCATTCATTTGATTAGAGGGCAGCACTGCCCTACAAACCCCTGGGGAGAGATGGTCATAGTTCCCCTTTGGGAGTACAGAACTTCTTCCATTACCTATGTGGAATTTAAAAATCATATGGCCACTGTATACCTAGGTAAAAAGCATGTAGAGAAGTCCCAATGTATTTTTCATAATTTAATACAAACTTGAACATGAGAAAAGCATCTTTATCTGCCCGGTGAGTAGTATTGCCTATCATTCGTTTCTCTCTTTGAACTTCAGGGCACAACTGAAGTTGGTCCCACGTATTAGCTGGGGCCCTGTATTAAACTCTCCAAACTATTAATCTGTTACAGTTATTATACAGCTATTATGATAGCTAGAGTACTCCTAGTACCAACAAAACCATTGGGGAAAGGATGCCCTTGGCAGATAGTCTAAAGTAGATAAAACACACACACACACACACACACACACACACACACACACACACACACACACATTTTTTTTTTTTAACAGTCTATCTAATTTAGTTGGAGACATTTGTAAAGGCTCATCTTTTACACTAAAAAGGAAATTTAGGGATTTTTTCCACTCTAATTTGTGATCAGAAATACTTGGTGCAGTAGGCTCTTTGGTTATTAAATGTTAAATATACAAAGCCTCATCTTTTCTTCTAAGACCACTCACTGATGGAGAGTGAAGTTATGTGAACATATATAGATTATTGCCTTCTGTACTTCTGCTTCATTTTAAAGAGGAAGTGAGTCACAATATCCTAATAATGGTCTTGATTTTATAAATGATTTTTCCCCTTGAAATAAGCAACACATTCATTTTAATATGTAGAATCGGTTTGCTAGCAGGGCGACAGTTTAAAAAGGCTTCCAACTGTGACACAAGTGCAACCATATTGCTTCCTATTACTCGCTAAGGTAGTTGTTTAGAAGAGAGAATGTTCTCCCTGGAAATGTTTAAAGTGCTGTAATTTTATTTAGGATAATGAGGATTTATAACCATTTTGCCATATGAAAACCTGCCTTTAGACAGAGTGAAATAGGCTGTTTTGGTTATTGAATGTTCTTAACTCTAGGGTGTATGTGTGTGTGAGTGTGTGTGTCTTACAGCAGTAAGTGTTTACCTTGGGGATTATGCTGGTTTATTCTATATGTTGACCTGTGTTGCATATTAAAATATTAAGTGATATAGTTCAAGTTTGGTCCATGTAAATGTTTACATTTCTTTGTGCATGCAATTTCTTTGTATTGGAACATAACTAAATAGAAAGTCTTTGTTCTTATTTATGCAAATAATTTTAACAGTGACTGCTGGGTATCCTTGGGGTCCTGAGTCTTTATGTAACTTTGCTCATATAAGTTGTACGAGAGGAAGTTATTTTGAGTGATGGTCAGGTAGATAGTGCACAGGGAGATAGTTTTGAGAGAAAAGTGCATACCAGGATCTGTGTTTTTAACATTAAGTGTGACATTAATGTAGTGTGTATTATCATTAAAAATTAACCTGGTAAATATAAATTTGACTTATATTATCAATACTATATTCTGTATCACCGTCTCAAGACCCACTGTGGAACAGTTTATGTAGGCCTCTGTGTCTGATATGGGAGGGGAAGAAAGGAACTAAAACAGTTAGAGATTTTTATCAGGTTTTTATCTCCTCACTGAAAATCTTAGCTCTCAAAACATTTCTAATTTCCCTCATTTGAAGGTTCAAACAGTTTCAAATTACTGCCCATGGATTGTTCTTGACATCCCGAATGGTAAATTTGAGCTGTGGAAATGCTGGAATGTGTTTTTGTGCTTTTCCTGAACAAGGGAATTCAACGGGTAAATTACAGTCATTTACTGGGAGTGTAATTTACTGAGAGCCTTTAGGCAAATGCAGGAGAAAGGACAGCAGCAGAACGGAAAAAACAGCATAAAAACTGTTTTGTGTATTTTTTCCCTTTTCTCATTAAGTATTTATTCACATAAGAGTTTTATGAATTAATGGATGGTCCCACAATTAAGACAGATAACCTTTATTCATTTTCACTTCTGATAGATCCAGTATTTGAAAGTGATTGCTATGTGAAAATTATAACCTGAACCACATTTCTGAAATTCTACTAGTTTATTTTGCATTTAAATCTGTGTTTATCTTACTGAGAATTATAAAGTGATCTGTTGCTCTGTCTTCAGAATGATTACATATTTCACTAATTTAGATTGTCACAATGGCAGCCATTCAAATAATAAAAGTTCTAAATTTTCTTAGTGGACAAATTAGTGAAAACACATTTCATACTTTGGTCTTGAGAAGTATTATTCTACTTTTGTCACATGCTACAGATGAATCTTATTTTGAAAAGAAAAAGACTCAGACCGTTTTGGTTGTCTGCAGAGTTTTAAAGCAACACAAAATAACCAAGCCATTTTATTAAAGGTTAAAGAGAAATTTTATGAAATTATCAACTAATTCTTTTTACTATAAGTATATAAACATCTGTGGCAATTCTTATAAACAGTTCTGACCAATTCCTTTCATGAAAAGCAGTGTGCTCTGTAGTAATTGCTAAGCAAACAGAAAGCTGTGTTGCAAAGTGGTTTTGTATAGCATATTGTAATTTGACACTTAAGTTGTGCCCTGCATTACCCTGTGTCATAATTGATGGCTAAAGAAAAGCACACGCTATGCTAATCATTTGTTAGAATAGCTTGTTAAATTGTGGTTGCCAATTTTAAATAAACTATGGAATGTCTGTATTTTAAGGTTTTGCAGTCTACAGTTTTAAACAGTCATTTTGAAGCTGTTTTTTAACTTTCTGTTGCATATGCACAATTCTGCCTTTGCACACAAGGTCAGCATGTTCGCCAATTTAATAGCATATTATCAAGAACAAAATCAATGAGCTGCGGGTTTCACACCAGTATCTCAAGGGACTTTTCTGTTTATACTTCCTTGGACTGATCCTAAATTTGGTGTCCTTTTAAAAACATCACGATTGACATTGTAATACCTATTTTAAGTTCTTAAAAGTAAAAACTTCCAGAATTAGAAAGGTAAGGGTGAATTAGAACATAAGGGTGAATTTATCTTCTATTTACCAAACATAGTGACTGGACATAAAGCATCATATGTTAATATAGAAGTTATTAACTACAGAATGCCAAAAAGAATTTTAGTGCAGTAAAATAAGATTCCGGAGATAAGATTACTGTGCATCATCAGTTTGTGAGTTCTCATTCTTTAAATGCAGGAGCTTTTACTTAAATAGGTGATGAGTCAGTTATGGCATATAAAGAGAGAGGAGTCCAAATGTGGTGAGAACATTGGCTTAGAATGGAGAGTAGTAAACCTCTACTACCTCTAGAAGAAGAGCTGAAGTATCATGAAGGAATATATACATTTAGACATAAAAGAAATGTTACTTCTGTGGAGAAAAATGATATAATGTGCAGAGAAGTATTATTCATTTTTAGGAGATTAAAAATGACTTGAATATAATACCTTTAATTTGTAATAATGGCCCGACTGGCTGCTTCCTGTCTAAAGTAAACCTTTTGATCGGTGTCCATTTTGATCTCTTTGCCGTGTACTACATTGAATGGTTAAAGGTATGATTTTCAGTTATTGTACACATCCCTAATTAAGCCAGTAAAGACACGCATATGGGTTTAGCTCTCAATCATTTAACAGCCAAATACGTAAAAGTAAAGGTTATTCTGTGGCCTACAACTGACCCCTTTGTGTGAAGGAATTTCTTGAGAACATTCAGGATTAAGTCACTCTGTTGTGTAAGAGGTGGCACACGTGCCTTACAAAAACACTCTCTCTTGATGGCATTATTTGAGAGGTAGATTTGATATTCCAATATTGTTCTTGTCGTATCTTACCAACACCTAACACACCTGCAAGATGAAATTTACAATAGTTTTGTTGAAGGATTTTGGGGTCTGTTTCCTAATGTATTTCATCCTCTGCTAAACAGTGTAAAAACTAAATACTAGGAAAGTTACAAAAACACTTAAAGCAACTGGTAATTTGTTCAAAAATTTGTAATGCCCTGCTTCTGTAACTGAAATTAAGTAACTAAATGTGTACATTTGAGATGTTAAGTTCTTAATTTTTAAAATAATTTTTGTAGGAGGCCAATACACTAAAAGATATAGCAAGATTTAGTCCTGATTTAGGTCAGACAGCATAAGGCTTGGGAAGTCACATTCTCTGCTTCTTTGGTGAAGAAGATATCCAACATGAGATATTTTGGATGATTATGACTATTGGGTAAAAAATATTTTTAAAGATTTTTTTTTGGTGTAAAATGTACTTTTGCAAGTTTACTGTTTAACTTTGAAGCACTTTCTCCCACGTCAGGTTATGGAAAGAAAAACAGTGACCACAAACTACAAGAAAATGTCCTTGACATAGTTTGATTGGAGGTGGAACAGCAGTAATACAAATTGGGCACCTTACTGAAGGGTTCGTGAGCATCCCCAGGGTCATCGGCCTTAATTTCTGTTAAGTGTGGCGTCGCCCACGATTACCCGTGGTTTCTGGGGAGTAACTCACTGACCCGTGGAGAGGTGTCTCCGGTCCTGGAGAGGTGTCTCCGGTCCTGGCCTCTTCCTCCCTGGCTGTGGGTTGTTGAAAGGCGTCTGCACGCGCGCCGAGTAGGTGCGCGTTGCACACGCACCGGCCGAGCCAAGGCTCTTTTGGCTGTGCGCACACGCAGCAGCCTCACTTTTTTCCTCGAGTCCCGAGTTTTGCATAAAGATGTGTTAGGAATCTCCTTTCTAAAGATTCTAGAAAGATAAATAGTGGATGTGTGGGAGCTCAGTGTAAGGCCAAATTTTCTTTCCTTAGTAGTTTTTTGTTCTCAATCACCTTGATGAAACAATCTTGAAGCCGCTCCGCTTTCCGTGGCGTTTGGAAGGAGTCCCTGACAGGCTGATTTTCCACCCCTGTTGTGATGCTGCTTTCTCTAGTTAATATTCCTGTGTAAGTGTCGCACAAAAGTAAACCCAAAGAGCCCGCACAGGACACGGAGGCTGCTCCATTTACATTAATTATGCAGTCAGGGCGGTGAGAATTCGCTGTCAGCCCGAGGGGCGGGGGCGCGCTACAGCGGGAGCGGGAGCGGGCCGGCCCCGGGGCCTCCCGGCGCGGCCGCGGGAGGGGGAGCCGGGATCGCCGCGGGCCGCGGGGCCGCGGGGCCGTCGCTCGGCGCCGCGGAGAACAATGGGCGCGCCCCGCGAGCCGCGGGCCGGAGCGGCGCCGCAGTCCTGAGCCGCCCCCGCCCCCCGCGCCCGCGGCGGCCCAGCCTGAGCCCCGCGGGGGTGGGTGGCCGGGCGGGCGGCGGCCGCGGAGGCCCGGCCTTTCCTGCCCGGAAGCCCGCAGCCCGGCCTCGCACCCTGGGGTTGGCACCCCCTGGGAATCAGACCTGCTCCCGAGCCAGGGAGTTAGTCCTTTCGAATCCAAACCCGAACTTGATTTGAGGCCTGGCGACCCCAGAGGCTGGATTTCCCTGATTTCACTTTAGCTGGGTTGCTGCCGACTCCGGTTATCTCAGAGGAGGACGGCATAATCGCCCTGTGAACGTCTTCGACTGATTGGAAAAAATTCCAAACCAGCTACAAAACAAGAACACCCTGGGAAAATGGTGGTTACGAGGGGAGTGAGGAGAGGGGAGGGGACCAAAACAAAAAAACAACCCTTTCTAATCCCTCACCGTAAATATGAAGCATCCTCCTGGAGGTTTCCCACTGTAATTGGCTCTGAGGCATCCTAACTTAATGGCTATTTTTCAACGGGAGACTGAATTCCATAGGGAATTTCACAGGGAATTTAATTGTACAAACATTTGTTGAGTACCTACTATGTCCTAGGTGATGGGAAATTATTACCTCATTATTGCTGTACGGAAAACATTCCAGAAAATTAAGATTATTGCTCTTTCCAGGATTTAAATATGGAGGCCATAAAAAACAGCTCTTTTTGTCACCACTATACCCAACCCCACCCTTTTCCCCAGGACTTGGCTTTAGTCAAGAAGTACTAGGGATACTAGGGAGGATGAATGTGCCTTTTCTATTCTTTTAGCACTTCTGAGGAGCATCAGTAAAGATTATTGTGCCGTATTTCTACAGTGTAGTTTATGCATCTGATTGTGTGAAGTTAGAATTGTATGCTTGCAAGGAGTAAGCAGCCACATATCCATGCCAGTAGAACAGAACAGTGAGATTTGGAAAGATTAATATAAAAGGATAATTTTTAAAAGCCTTGCCCCTTTTTTGCATTTGCAAAAACAATTCCGTGGTCATATTTTGTACTTTTCTTTAAAGGATGGTGTGTGGGGCATTTTCACGAGGAAATTGTGTCGTATTCAGCCAGGAGCAACCACACTGAAAATTTTTCCAAAAGGAATTAGGCCATCTTTTCAAGGCCACATGTAGTTGCTAGCTATGATGATACTTAGCTCTATCCCAGCCAAAAAAAATAATTTCTGAAGAGATCAGTGCAGTACCTTTATCATTTTCTGTGTTTCTTTCAATAAATAAATAAAAAGCATTATGTAAAAAATGGTAATACTTTCTTCTGACATTTGTACTATGCCCTTGTTCCAAAACCGAACTAGTTTTGAGAACAAATGTCGTTAGCTTCTCTGGCCTATAAGGAAAATGTTGATCCTTTGATACATAGTACGTATTTTTAAAGTCACTTCTGATTGCTTAGAACATATTAGTGTGGATGACTTTTTCTCATGTGCATACATAAAAACATAACTTACTAGAATGAATATTAAATCATGTGAAATTGCTGATAGTATCTGACCTGTTTTTATTTGAAAGATGTCAATTTCATGTGGTTCAATCAAAAAGACAATATTGGTAACACATAAGTGAAATGAAAAAGCAGAAAAGAAAGTACTTAGATACTTAAAACCTTTGTGTTTAAATGTACACATGTACAAAAGATTGCATTTTATGTTACACAAATAGAATAAAATGTTTATGGAGTTCCTTTTTTCTCCCATGAAATTGCTTGAAATAACAATGAAACAAGAATTTTAAAATTTGTTTTCTTTTAACCCTCAGGGGAAAATATCTCTGTTCTTTAAAAACAAAATTGATAACATATGCCAAACTTAGTGATCTAAGGGCCCTTGGAATTTTAACTATGTATATCTTTGTATTATTAACTGTATATATTCTGTGTATAAATATCTGAAATTTTGGTTTTTGACTCTGTTTCCATTCCATTGAAGAGTTAAGGTACTACTATTATGTACATTTCATCCCTAATTTTACCTGAATCTAATGGGAGCTTCCAAAATTAGCTCTTGCAGTCTAATCAGCATTTTAATTGGAACTATATTTACCAATATGGCTCAACTTTTTTTTCCTTACCCTCTCAGAACAGTATGTATCGTAAAATCATTTACACAGTGTTTGCTTTTGATGCTATCATCTGTGTGATTTTTGTCTCTGAGATAAATTTCCACAAATAAGTTAATTTTTAAAATTAGAATGCAAAAGTGATAAATTATGAATATACTTATTTTAAAAATATTTAAATAAGATATTCACTCAAAAAATCATATTCTTACTTCGTATCATTAGCTTTGACATCATTGTATGGTGCCAGATTATAATGATATGAAGCTTATAATACTATTTCACATTTTTATCCACTAAATAAAAACCTGTCCTGTGTTTTATTACAAAGTAGGTGGCCTGAAGGAAAAATATATGTATTCTTTCCTTTTGGTATAAAATATGCATTTGGGCTTCTCATTTCATCCCCAATCTGTGTTATTCCTTAAAAATGCAGAACTGCCTGAAGTCCTCTTTAATATTTAATTCAACAACTTTTTAATCTGTCATTATGCTGTGATGAAGTAAGCATCAAGTGTCGCCGAAAAAGATTAAATTATACTTGGAAATAGGAATTGAAATGATTTAAGGTTGGAGGCTGAATATTTGCTTTGCACAAGTAATAATAATAGTAGCTTGGGTGAAGAAGGGCTTTGGTTTGGCTTTAATGTCTTTGCCTTGCTGTGCTCCCCTGTGGCTCCCCCTGATTTACGCTGGCATTACTGAGCTTTATTTTATTTAAATGGAGGTAGAAAGTGGAAATTACTACACTACAATACATTAATTACTCCATACTATTTCTTTGTACTGATTTCCCTTTTTTCTGTAAACATCATAAACAATGATGCAACCTACCCAGTATGGATAGCAGCTGTAAGCAATCCTGTAGTTCTTGTTAACAAGCTTATCTTAGAAAGGAAAGGCAGTAATAATTAATATCCATCTATGGAATAGTGAGAAGCCAAGGAACATTTATGCTTCCCCTTTTATAGGGGATGATGTCCTACATAAGAATAAGCTGTGACAGTACGTGTTAATATTTTAACCACTGCATTTTACTTCCTCCTTTTAAAATCTAGACTTTAATCTGTGGGCTGTTTTGTACTTAGAGACCAAAGGTGCGGGACTTTTAGTCCTCAGTGACTCTTAGATTATTCAACAGGTGACAAAGACTAACCTCTTTGGAGTACTTTGTCTCTGCATATGTTTAGATCTCTGTCATCTGGAAATCTCTGGCTGCCTAGGCTTATTTTTAACCTAGTTCTGTAGCTCTGTCTACACAAGGCCAAAGCATCAGTCAGTCTAGTGGAGAAAACTAATTGAGAAATTATTCGGTCAAGTACACAGACGAGCTCCGGTGGTTGTTTGAAAGACTGCTGTATTTCATTTTTAGGGTAATGTATGTGTATTGTTGGTTTATATGTATATTCTGGCTCTGTCTGTAATGAATATTCTCAAAACATACCTTCATTTGTCATGATTTGGCACGATGATGGTCCTTTTAAAAATAAGCCTGCAAAGAGACTAAAATCTTGACATGTAGCACACCTGTTGAAATATTGTCTGTATTAGCTGTAGTCACTCCCAGGGATCCAGGTGTCTGCCATTCAGATGTCCATTTCCCTAGCGTCATGTCCTCTCATGGAACAATAATAAAGAGAAAAGGCCTCCTCCTTACTTTTTGGAAACATTCTCAGTGAGAATGTAAACTTATTGCGGTGAGTTCAGAATTCTTTACTAACTCCTCAGAATTAAAAAATAAAATAAAACTGGCAAAGTGTTTTTAAGTTTACAAAGCTTTCTTTGTTACCTTTTGATTCTTATATCAACATGGCTGCATAAGTGGTGCTAAGCATAAAACATCTGGAAAAAGTACAAAAGGCTTTTTGCAAATGATATATTCATTTTTTCATAAACTAATTTTTGTTAGTAGCTTGAGTTAATTTTATGCCCTCCCTAGTGGAATTCCCCGAATATTTAGCTCCCCGCTTTATCGGTGAATACCCAAGTTATGGAGGGTGGGAAAATTGTGTGGGCATCATTTGACGCCTTTTCCTTTGTTATCCTTAGATATTCGAAATTAAAGTTCTGTTGTGTTTGATAGTAAATTACTTCTTGTAGTTCCTAAGTGTATATTTAGAGGACTAGGTTCACAGATTTTTTATGATTTGGTGTTTTGATCTAGAATATCCTTTTTAAATAAATCGATTTTTTACCAATTGGTCAATGTTTGCCTACATAGTGTTATTCCTATTAAGATATGCATTTGTCAACATGTGCCTTTTTTGCTGTAGCACAAGACTAGTTGCCTTTCTGAAACCTAGTATGCTTGTAGGGTAAAGTAAATGCATGTCTTTGTAGAAGAATAAATAAAAAGAGCAACCTGAGTCAATAAGCGGGTTCAATTCATGCCTACAGCCATGGCGGACAGCTCATTTTGTAGATGTGGGTGTTTTGTTTACATTTATAATGCAGCTTTATTTAATGCTGACAGATATAGCTTGTGGCAAATGATAGTCAGAATGTATGAGCAGTCATAATGCTTCTGTCTTCTTATAGTGTGCTGCTGAAAATAAGCAGTTCACCTCTGTTTTTATTGAGGAAAGGATATGAGACAGCTATAGCTTCGTGAGGCTATTTATTGAGTTGTTTTACTAGCTGTGAACATGCCGCTTTATAGCAGTTGTGAAAATGGACTTTGCTAGTGTG
Source organism: Lynx canadensis (assembly GCF_007474595.2). Lineage (NCBI taxonomy): Eukaryota > Metazoa > Chordata > Mammalia > Carnivora > Felidae > Lynx > Lynx canadensis. The sequence goes on from NC_044315.2 coordinate 84,646,746, forward strand.
TGGGAAAGGAAATAACATTGCAGTATACAAGGGTAGTAAAAAATCTCTATAAATAATTTTTCAGACTGAGGAATATTCTCATTTAAACAGGCAGAATGGGTTGTGATTTTGGCTAGGTGTCAGTTTCCCCCCAAAAGTCACCAAGTTGGAATTAATCATATATTTCAGAGGAAAATTTTGATTCTGCAAATATTAATTGGGTTTGAACTTAGGAAAAGTTGTTTACATGTCCACCTAAATCTAGTACAACATTATGACCTTTGGGGCTTAAAGGATCTATGTAACCAGTTTAGGGGCATAGATTATAAAATGCACTGGGCTGCATGTATGTGTGATAAGACCTACCTGTAAAGCTATGTTATTGGTATCATTTAAGAATGTACACCTGATATAGAGAAACTTGCATTCATGTACTGTTTATAATGTAGTAGAGAATTCAGATGTTTAAGTAGCACACAATGGATGGAAAATTTTAAACATACTTGTGTGTTGACCCTAAGGATTTTTATGCAGAATAACTAAGGGAAAGTAATAAACAAACCACATAATTTGAGTTTGCCTCATTTCTTTCATCCTTTGGAAATTATAGGCACTCACTATACCTAGAATTTTTAAGTCTACAACAAACTGTTTTGGTTTGTACACTAATTTTTTTTTTTTTTCCTCCACTAAATCTGCCCAGGTCTACTACAGCTTTTTGATGTATAGTTATTTATTGGCTACCATAATTGTGATGGATATAATACTTTTTATTCTTAAACATAAAAAAGAGCATTAGAAAGGTACATGTTTGAAAATTTTATTACTTTTCTATTTTTATTCAAATGCTCATCATACAGTAGTGAGAAAGGTACACAAATAATATTTTCATGCATGCAAAATAATTTAGAAAGCAGTGTGAATCTCAGCAGGTGTTTCTTCCATGTCTGTGCTCAAATTTCTAGGGAACACTGAATATTAAATTGAAATAACCTTCCCTTGATATTATGCAGCTAAAGTTCAGTTTAATTCTCAGATAAGGTTTTCCTGGACACATATCATTTTCCTCTCATGTAAATAAAAATCAGACTACTTAGATTTTAATACTTGCTACTTTACAAAGTAAATCAAAATGCTGCAAAGTACTCACTTATTTCTTTTCTTGGTGCTTTTATTAAGGCATTTCTGTTACCACTAAATATATGGATTATAAGGATGCTGTAAAAATGTTCTTATTTCCTTCTCCACTGGCTGATGAAATGGGTTAATCTCTCAATAGAGCTATTTCCTTAATTCACCACCTGTTTTCAAATCCCTAGTAACTGACAAGGTAAGCGGAGAGATTCCTCTGTGTGTGCCTTGTATACTTATTTCACAGAAAGAGGAACCTAGAATAAAAAATCAAGACAGAAATCTTCCTTGAATTTTTTTTTTTTTTTAGGAAAGTTGTTAATACGTTACTAAAAAGCTGCTATATTTAAACTATCATTTAGCAGCCCAGTTATGTCACCCACCAGGCACTTTTCAATGGAAATTTTCAACTCAAAAGGGCATAACTGTATATAAAGACATGTATTACCTTTTAGAAAATGCCCATTTCCTTTCTGTATTCCTTACTGTATTTCTGTATTGAGAATGTGAGACATATAACTAATGGAAATTTTATATTTTTGATTTACAAACAAAAGAACTGATTTTATACTTGTAAAACCAAATGTGGGCTTGGCTGTTATGGTTAGAATGTCTCAACTGTATATAAGTAATCATTTATTGTTTAAATACAGAAGAGGCTGTAACCAAATGCTGTCAAGAGCCATCACACTCATTAACCTGCAAGCTAATTAGCCTCCTCCTGCCTGATTGCTGACAAGTTCTTCAATCTGAACCCATTGCTGTTGTGTCAGCAGAGAAGCACAGAGTGAGGTAGAGGAGGTCTCCATTAGATGTTTGTGAACAAAGTCTCTGCATTAAAGGTTTGTTTTTTACACTCTAACAAATGTTAGAGCATTCATATCGCCAGCTATAATTAAATTGGCAACTCTTAATTATTGTAATTAGCGTATTAACTGTTTCCTTTCCTGCTCATCTATAATTGATTTCAAGAAATTACATGTAATTTAATGTGAATTTTTAAAATGTAATCATTGTTTAAAAGGTTTCAATAGTTAGGTGTATATCTAAATGGTATTGAATATTTGAAATAATATGCATAATAAAATCACTTAAATGCAGTGTCTTGTCAAAACCAGTACATATGAGCTTTGTATTCACATGTCCTTCTTTTCTGTGCAAACATGACATTCACTCCCCATTAGATTTTTTTTTTTTCCTCCAAGTAGGCTAACATTTCTTAACTAGGTTGCAAATTAGCATTGGAATGATAGAACATTTTGCAAATGCATCTTAAAATATGAATTCATTAATTTGTGGAAGACTAATTTATTTAGAATAGCTTCTTGAGGGCAAAAAACATTCACAAGATATTTTGCTTGTTATACCATCCAATCAAACCCGAGACTTTATGGAGAATATCAGAAAAAATAGAGTATATTTTGGAATGGTAAATGATCTAAGTATGAATTGAGGAGGCCTTTTCTGGGTTCTGAGAATTATCACTATTAACTACTTTCTAGCAAATGTTACTTACAATTTTGGTTTAAAATATTTGAATGATCTTCAACAAATTAGAGGCGTGAGCCATTCTGAAATGTCATATATACCAGTAAAATGTATTCACATGTCTAAAAAGCCACGTACTGAAATTTATTGTACTTCTAGTTTATGCAGAGAAAACTGCTATTTGAGGTTATCTGATTTGAAAGTACTGGATTGAAGTAAGAAAAAGCATCAGAGTTTATGGAAGCTTTCCATACAAGTGCTGTTTACTTGTATTGGACATGGGCAGAAATATTATTTGCATAGCATCCTGTAAAGGTCTGTATTATTTTTTATTTTTATATTTATTTGTTTGTTTTTTTGTTTGTTTATGAGAGAGAGAGAGAGCACGAGAGTGAGCCTGAGTGTGCGAGAGGCGCAGAGAGAGGGTGAGAGAGAATCTCCGGGGCTCAATCCCATGACCCTGGCATCATGGCCTGAGCCAGAATCAAGAGTCAGATACTCAACTGACTGAGCCACCCAGGCACCCCAGAATCTTGTCAAGGTCTTAAACTATGTGAATATATATCTACCACTAGCTGGTGTTAAGCCCTAATTAAGGAATGGGTATTTTAAATAAATTTTAGTCAATTCTTAAAATAATTAAAATATTAATGTGTCTTGTTTCAGTTATCATTCACTTCCAGATGGCAACCATTTTATGAGGCACTACCTAGTGCACTACAAAATACATCGTTCTTTAACAAATATGGCCTTTTAAGTACAGTGGCCTCTACATAAGAATTGTAACTCGAGCCTGAAGTCAACTGTCTGATGGAATAGATAATGGGGTTTCTTCTTGTACTATAGATCTGTGGACCTGGTCTCTGGGCTAAGAAAGATTTGAGGTTCTGAGGCAGCGTTTTGTGTCTTTAGAATAAGATTTATGTGTTAGGTGTTACCGTTCTTACCAGTAAGGACCCTGTCCTACCACCATTCCTTACCTCTACCCCACTTCCCTAGTACAACCTGATTCTGAGAGAAGAACAAAATTTTCTCCTGGAAACTTCCATACTCTCCTTTAGAATGTGATGCAACTTAAGTTGCAGAGAATTTAGTGTAATAATGACTCAATTTTGCTTTACAGAGTAAATAAAATTAGGGCCTTTTGAATTTTAGGGCCCATTTCAGAATCGTTGGGCCACTTATCATAGTTTATAATCATAGTATCAGAGTCCTAACTAAATTCTGAACTTGTCAGGGAAAGGAGCCTATGGAACATCTAACTCAGTCCTCTCATTTTATAGACAGAAATATGAGGCTCTGGGGAGGCAACTTGCCCAAGGCCATACAACCCAATAGTACAGCAGATATGAAATGAGGGTCCAGATCCTTGGACTTCTGGTCCAGTGCTTCAAGCTTCATAAATTCAAGTTGTAGTAGATTGATTTAGTACTTCCTTCTGGGTATCTATGATTATTTTTATTATGGTTATTTTACGTTGAATGTTAAAGTTGTTTAAGGTATGAGTACAATTTTTTTTAATACATATAATTTTATTGTTTACAGTAGATGCCCAAAGTTACATAAAACATTTAGCCTTTTTAAAGAATACACAAGTACTAACATAGAAATGGCTGAATTTAGAACCGAATGATAGTAAAACAGAGTAAAACAGAACCACCGTTTGACATTAAGGGGTATTTTTCTCCCATGAGTTATTTAATAAAAGAAACTTCTGTGGTGTTGGAAGTAATGTCACTAAAATGCTGATTTCAGTAAGAGCTTCTAAAGAAGCTAAATTGTTTTTCAACAAACTTATGAGATGAAAGCCCTTTCTATCATATGCCTAGTTTATTTTTCTCCTTATTGTGTATGTCACATTCTTTAGATGGAGAGTGTGTGTGTGTGTGTGTGTGTGCGCGCGCGCGCGTGTGTGTGTGTGTATGTTGTCATTGTCAGAGGGTACATGAAGGGAGGAGAATAGAACACAAACCCTAAAGCTTTATCGTTGACAGTGTCTTACAGCTTTTGGTCAGCTGGTGACTATTTCAATGCCTCACTGCCATGACTAGACTGTCCACTCTGCACCCTCTACAAAGTTAGGATTAGAACAGGGAGACTTTATTTTTAAAAAGGGGGGGGGGTACTTGCCCAACATTTCATGTGAAATAAATTACTTGAATTTTGATACATCTTAAATGACAAATGTAATATTTTTCTATTTTCTATTAAATGTGTCTATGTAAGTGCTTATCTAGAAGTGATTAAGAATTGAGGACATTGTTTTCTGTAGAACTGTCCCAGTGTTGGTTTGGCAACTCTGTATTTGCAACTGTTAAAGAGTAAAAGCCCCAAAAAGTATTTTCTTGATATTAGCTTTCATTTATAAACCAGAATAATTCTGAATGTTTATAGTAATGGGAGATAACCCAAGGCAAATTTAATTTTAGGTTGGGCTTTTGCTTAATGTATTATTCATAGTATTGTATCATCAGTTAAGCATATCCCTGACAATAAACTTAAAACTTAACTTTAATAGTAATATCTACCCTAATTTGGGTGAGTCAAATAGTGACCTGACATGATTTATTTTGCCTCATTATTGTAGATAATTTTTAAATAATGGTATGATGGAGTTATTTGGTATGTTTTTCTCATTCTCCACTCCCCCCCCAACTTTTTTTTTTTTTTTTAACACTTTGCCATTTTTGCTGCATGACCTGGTTTTGCATTTATCGGATTCTCTGTTCATCTAATTAGTATGTTCTAAAAAGACCTGGACCACTTATTGTACAGAGACGTAGCCTGTGGGTGTTTAATAAGGAGCTTTCAGTGTTACATTTGCATCTTTTGCTTGGGGTCTGAATAGTGAATTACCTTTAAGATCATTAGAAGCACTGCTGTATTGTTAAAATCAGGCTGCAATATTCTAATGACAGTTTAAAACTTCAGGCTTCCTATATAACCCAGGTGACCCCAGCATAATTGTATGCAGTGTAGAAGACCCCAGGATAAACTGCTGACTGTTCTGCTCATCCACAGTGTAGCCTCAACAGGCAGGTAGCTTTCCACCCAAACAAACCACATAGAGATGTAGTGAAAGCAAATGAGTCTTATCCCTAGTCATGTGCACTCAAGTGTATATATTATTTATATCATGATACCAGTCCCCCAAATATGCCTTGATACTTTTCAAAAAGAAACACATCCACCAAGCAATGTGTGGAATGCAGAATGTGTTTTATCAGAAAACTGACCCTTTTTACATGTACTACCTGGAAAACAAGAAGCTTAAAAGTGGGATGTTTTGCTTTCAGGTTCTTCCTCAAGGCCAAAAACTCAGTAGGGGAACATTTTGTTCCTCAAGGATTAAACTATAATTTATTCTTTCTCTAACCAAATATAACCGAACTATTTATAGATACCAGGTGAAGGTCCTTAAATCTGTTCTACAAGATGGCTTAAAATACTGTTGAGATATTTGTGTATTTTGTGTTTATATATTATTTTAGATTTTTTGTCATTATTATAGAATTGTAGGATTTTAAAGCTGGAAGAAAACATAATTTAGCACCTCTTTTTTGTCATATTCTCCCTAAAAGTTTTCTGATCTCAAATTGGTGTGATATTCACCTCCTGCTGTTGTAATGCCAGAGAGCTCAAAGGTAGCCAGTACCAAAGGTGACATAAATAAAGGGAAAGATAGTGATAAATTTTATGTTTTTAAATAAATGCCTTTACTTAGAGGGCATTTATGGATTCCTTATCTGGCATTTACTCTGGATCTGAGCTTCTGGACTACATATGAAAGACTAAATGAATACAGATTTTTTTGTACAACTAATTTTAGTAGATGGCATGTTAATTGATTTAAAATCTAGGAAATTGTACTTCAGAATTGCATTTCTGAAATAGCTTTTTCTTAATGGAATCTGAAGTTACGTGGCTGTGATCAGTAATTTCTTCTAAACAGCTATATATAAGTTTTAGCACAGTGCTCTATGTATGATGGGTATTTGGTAGGTGGGTTTGTTGAATGAAAGCATGAATGAATGAAATATCAAATAGAAAAGAATATAAAAGGAAAAGAATATGTGCCTGGCACATAGCCGGACTCCTGTAGTTAGTTGAGTCAACTAACCAGTTATGTTTTCCAGAGGGTGTCACTTCCAATAACAGTTGCAAAAGTATTAAAAGAAATAATAACCAGGCAGTAATTAACTTGAGTTCACCTGGTAGCCTGTCTATAATGTGTTTATTTTGCTTATCTCATCCTTTTGCACTCTTTTCTTGTTATCAGTTTACTACTCAGAGTTCTCCAGATCAGCTGTGAAAAGTAGCTACCTGATGTGACAGGATGCTTGTTTGAACCATGACACCCAAAGTTGCCTTATTTTTATTTTTATTTTTTGCCCTTGTTTTAATTGTCACCTTCATTGTTTGAGAAACTCAAATCTTTGTTTTTTGAAGAAGGGGCTTTATTTGTACCTTTTAGATCTATTGTGGCAATAAAACAACTTGTATTTAAAAAAATAAATGATTATTTCTTATATGGGGAGAGAGGTTCATCGTAAGGCAGGTATTTCCTGCAAAGACCTAGACTGAAAAGTAAAGTCAGAGTAAATTTTTAGTTAAAACTGAGTCTAGACTATGTGCATATTCAAAAACATTATATCAGATTTAACGTATATATGATCAGGACATTGACCAGTGATATTCTATTAAGTAGTTTTGCAGGATTCTCTCTTCTACGAAGAATTTGTTGTACTAGCATTATTGTTTCCTTTGGGATCTCAGACAATGACTCTGTAGTCTGATTCATTAATATTGGTTGTCTTCTGCAGGGAGTATCCAGATTTGACCTGCCAAGTATTAAATTTTTAATGTATTACTAGTTCTTTCAGAGAGTAAGCCTCGGCTTTGTTCTTCATATTTTCCTACCAGTACAGTTTGAATCAGATACAGATTTAATTTGTAGCATCACTAAGTATGCCTCATTTAAAAAATACACACACAACACACATACACAACTCTAAAAATGTTTATTGATGAAAGTATTTCAATATGAATTGCTACCTTTTAAAATATTTGGAAGTATGCATTTCCAAATTTATTTTGAAAAGTGCCAGGGGGTGTTATGTGCTATGTACAACAAGTTAATTATTATGCTATTAACATTGATGATGTTGAATGTGTATTAGTTAATGTGTTAATGACGTGTTAATTACTGTACATGTTGTGAAGACCCTTCAGGCTTGTTCTATGATGCAACATGTCAACTTGAACCAGACCAAGTAATCTGCAAAGCAGACTGTAACTCTTAAAAATAACACTTGTAAACATAAATTATAAATTAAATTATGCTTTTTATTATCCTTTTTCTTTCTGGTAGAATGAATAAGTAATTCTTCTGCTATCTGCACCTGTTAGAACCTAATACTGTCAGACTCTGTTTTCCCCAGGAGGATTGGAAGAGATTTGTTATGCAATAACTTCCGCTTTGTTTACGCTCTGGCATTTAGTGTATATTTTATATAGATTCATGTGTTTTGCAACCTGAAAGATCCTTCTTTTTTTGTTTACCAGATTAATTTATAATGGAAGACACTCAGTCTTTGTGTAAGCAAGTGAAGAGTAGCTTTGTTCTATTAGCGCCACTAGTTGATATGAAACCAGTCTATCTATACATATTTGTGATTCAGGCAATGGCTCTTCAAACTTGTTGGCCAAATAGTTGAAATCTCAGGAGATCAGTCATAAAAACTGGATGCCAATTTCAGATCATTTAAAAGAGGCCCAAATTTGCTGCTATTTATGGAATAATTTACATTGTTTTTTGTATAAATACAGTTTGAAAATATTAAATATTTGAACTTTATTACTTCAACTTTCGATTTATTTATTTATTTATTATTATTTTTTTTAATGTTTATTTCTGAGACAGAGAGAGACAGAGCATGGGGGGGGAGGGGCAGACAGAGAGAGGGAGACACAGAATCCAAAGCAGGCTCCAGGCTCCGAGTTGTCAGCACAGAGCCCGACGCGGGGCTCAAACTCACAGACCGCGAGATCATGACATGAGCCGAAGTCGGACGCTCAACCGACTGAGCCACCCAGGCGCCCCATCAACTTTTGATTTAATGGTTGCTTGTGTCTTCCTAATTGACAAAATTTTTGGAAAATATGCCCCGGTGATCATCTTTAAAAGATTAATTTGGAGAAATATGATAAAATTGACAATACAGTGTTATTTATATAATATTATTTTTATTTCTTCAAAATCACTGTTTCATATAAAACAAAAAACATTGATGAAGAATGAGTATTCACAAATGAACAAAGGGTCTTATGGCGAAGACGTTTTTCAAATGACCCAGAACCAACTTTTAAAAATACAAAAATAAAATAGAAGTGAATGTTCCTGGTAGGAAGTTACTCTGTATTTTAGATTCTGTTAAAAATAGTATGTGCAAGAGGAGGTGAAGAGTTCAGGCTGTAAAGCTAGACTGTCTAGGTTCAAATCTTGGCTCTTTTACCATCTAGCTGTGTGACCATATGCGTGGGCTTTCACCGCTGGGGTGTGCCTCAGTTTTATGATAGTAAAAGTGGGCATGATAATAGTACCTCCCTCTTTGGATTGTTGGGATCGCTAAATGAGTTAACACAGGTAAAGCACTTGGATCAGTGCCTGGCACCTAGGAAGCACTCAGTATATGCGAGGTCTTATTAACCCTCCTTTAATATTACACTGAAAATTATTTGGAAGCATTTAATTTCCACAAGCTCTTTGAATTTCCAGGGACCCATTATGAATGTGAGTTTTTGGTGTTCAGTCATTATAGTCTGGTACTTCATCACAGAAAAACATCTTATTTTTAATGATGATTTTATTACTCTGGTATTGTTTGCATCCACCTGGAGTAATCCCAGGCTTTTTCGTTCATCTAACCCTGCTTGATCTCCTGTAGCACGGTTCTTGTTCAGATTTGTATTGGCACGGAAGGGTATTCTGACCAAGACTTCTGTCTCCCTTGCAAATATTTGTGTATCTCTTGTTTACGGCCCTGATGTCCTCTTGTAATACCCATGCAAAAGGGATTCTAATAAATCTTGTGCTCAGCATTACACATTGTTTGTTTTAGCTGCCTTCCACTTCATGCTTCCTCCTTTAAGAGCGAGCCATTACGAAAGGTTAGATTCACAGTTAGCAGGCTTTAGCTCTCCCTTTTGAATCAGTGAGGTTGCCGTTTTATTGCTCTCCGACTTACACTTCAGTGATGAGAGTAAACTAGCATCAGATTAAAGGTCAGCAAATCCCATCAAAGAGAGGAATATTAGGGGCAGAGATAGTTGGAGAGGCAGCACACCACTGGGTATTGACAGGGTGATTCCAGGGTATCAGTCAGCAGAATTATAGCTGCCCAGAGAGTCAGTACAGCTTTAATGAGCCTGTGTGAAGAGGAAGAGGGTGGATTTATGTAGTTCCTCATAATTTTCTGTAGAGACTGTTATTGCAGACATTCTGTGGAGTGTTCTGGTCTTTCATTTAATTCAAAGGTCCTGGAGCTTATCCATCCTCTAAATTCCTTTTTGTTAGCTCAAATCAAAGTTGACATTTCCATGGTTTACCACCTAAAGCACCCAGTTCAAAATCAGGTTTCTTTAGGCAATTTTGAAATCTATATACTGTTAATATAAATCCACAATCATGTTTATATTAGTGCATATGTATCTCCTCTGCAGAGAAGTGGATTGAATAATAAACATTTTTTTCATAAGTAGGCAATGGGGGGAAATGTGCATTTACACATTGCCCTCTAAGTAAGTGGAAAAAAACCTGATTGTAATTATGTTATGGTGCTTTTCAGAAGGATCTTAATATTCATCCTCCTTAAATTGACTTTACTAATTAATTGTTTATATGCCCATTTGTATATGCCCCATCTCACTCTTTATGCCCCCCATTCTCCTAAACTGGAAAAAAAATTTTTTTTTCATCTCTAGAGGCAAAATGTTTTTAATTGTTCTAATGAGCAATACTCTATTTAATTGGTGTTATTTTCAGTCCACCTTGATTTTGATATGTCTTTGTAGTGAATTTGACTCACTTCAGTTTCAGGACGGGATTAAATCTCTATGATTTCAACATCTAGAATATGCTTTGAGGAGTTAAGGTTTTTTGTGTTGTTGTTTTTTCTTCTTCTTTTTTTAATGTCTTTGGATATTTTTGCTGTAGGTTGTTTGCTTAAAGAGTTAATGGTATATAGATACAGATCCAGATATAGATAGATTCTTTTTGGTTAAGCTTTTATTTAATAGGTTACTAGAAAATAGATGGTTTGTGGGAAAAAATATCAATAAATTTATACTAGAATGTTGGGTTTTATGAGTCAAGCCAGCCCCTTTTTGTAATTTGTATTTCAAAAATATGCTACTTTGATTATTTATGAGTAAATGAATGCATTATTAACAGAGGTCTTGTTTGTGTGATTTGCTGCTCGGAGGATGCTTTCAGGCTTTCTGCCATTGTCCTCTGCATTCCATGTGGGTGGCCGTGCTTTTCAGACACTTACATGGTTTTTAATGGAAGAGAGTGATGGATGTGATACAACCATGAGAAGCACAAATATCCTTCTCGAAGTTCATCGTTGACTGAAGCATCTACAGTAGTTACAGCAAAATGTAGACTCCTTAAGAGAGATGCATATAGATAGGTAGTTGGTAAAAATCTAGAACCCATCTTCAGTCATTAATTAGATGCTATATTTATATTAAAGAGCCGGCACACTTAAAAGTAACATCCTATGGAAAGTCCAGTAAAGTTCATGTTTCCTATAATCATGCCATGCTTCACAAAGCCTTTTCAATAAAACTGAGCCTGCGTCCTTTATAATAATACAGATAAAACTTTACGCCGTGCTGTTACATTGGAACGCACGGAGAATGCCAATGACCCTCATGCCGTGTTTACTAGCATGCTATTTTGAGCAGTGCCTGCGCATCAAGATCATTCGGCATTACAGAAACAATGAAGTGGGCATTTCTTCCTATGAGGGGAAAGAGGGAACAAGTGGGTTTCTGCTGTTCATAATGAAGTCAGCTGACTGTAATTTTTACATTCACTTTTGAACATTTTAGAGAAAAGAGAAAGAAGATGGCCGCAGCAAAAGCAAAGGAGCTGAATACAAAGATAAGCATAAGGTTAATGATCTGATAGGGGCCGGGTTCTTCCTGCCCTGAGGGGTGTATGAATGATGCTTACTGATTACCTTAAAAATACGCAACCTAGTACAGGTATTTTTAAATTCACCTGGGGTCTAGAATTGTCACTTGAGGAAAATTACAAATGCAAAAAGGACCATTTTTCTCCCCAAATTCTGACCAAGAATTTTGTATCATTTATGGATTACATGTAAAGTTTTAAAAGATACCATCCATTTTATCTACAAAAATGTTTTATTAAATATTCCCAGAACACCAATTGAGAAAAGATGCATAACTTTGGGTAATTTTAACTAATTTTAACAAAACACAGTATAGCTAGTTCTAACATGATAATGAGTAAATTCACAGGATGAAGAGTCCTTATTTCAGGACAAATAAATGGCACCATTTACTTTCCATGCAGTTCCCTACACGTGGCCATTCTCTAGATTTCTGAGTTTATTTGAAAGTGTGTGAAGTGTGTGGCCAGAGACTGCTAATCATGAGTGTTTCATCATCAACATACATCAAAGTGCCATTCTACCACCGGAAGCAATATGTGAGAGTAAAAGTAACATGAAAGAACAAAAGAAAAGAGATAACTTAGGTCATAAAAATTGAGAAAGCAAAAAGCAATAAAACCACAAACCATTAAAATATTTTGCACAATAACAGCAACACAATCTATGACAAAGAAGTTCTGGTATATAAAAAACATCAGATCAAAAGAAGAAAAGAAAAACTTCAATCAGAAGTTTTGGTAGGGGCGCCTGGGTGGCTCAGTCGGTTAAGCAGCCAACTTCAGCTCAGGTCATGAACTCATGGTTCATGAGTTTAAGCCCCGCGTCAGCCTCTGTGCTGACAGCTCCGAAGCCTGGAGCCTGATTCAGAGTCTGTCTCCCTCTCTCTCTGCCCCTCCCCCTCCCCCCCCCTCAAAAATAAATGAACATTTAAAAAAAAAAAAAGAAGTTTTGGTAGTGGACTTGATCAGATTTGGTATGAACACTACCAGAGGTCAGATAAAAGTTGTTTT